>NC_079190.1:457241008-457541008 GCF_029499605.1 Hyla sarda
TGTCTCAATTAAACTGAAAGGCTCCGAAACTTGTTAAAAGATCGAAACTTACTAAACATTTTTCAATCCCGATAGTTTCCAGCGAAATATTTATGTTCTGGATGGGGATAGTACTTAGTGCGGCACTATTTAATTCATGAGATCCTATTGATTGTACGACTCATTTATCATTACCTTCATCTGTACTAAGGGGATATGAATTGTGCCTGTAATAAATAAATGCCGCTGCGTTGTTCCTGCGAGCCCAGGTGTTTGTCATGATTACAATCTAACTTTTCCTTTAAAGTTATGCGGAACCCAGTTACTTTTAAAACCTGAGAATCCTTCAGTTACCCTTGAAGAACATAGCTGGCCACATGTCCAAATGTGTTTGCACAGTGTCTGACGCATTTAGATGCTGTTGTGGGAGCCCTTGGGGGGGTGTATGGTAGTGGTGGTATGGTATCGGTATATAAGGGGTTAATGTTAACCCTATAGTTCGTGACGCCAGGCTGAGGGCTGGTATGCTGAGTCAATGCTCCGGCCTATCGCCGCCCTTCCCAGTAACGATAGGTGCATGAAATGACTGAAGGTCCACAAAGAGATTGAACTTGAACTTGAACAACTTTTACTGAAGTGCTTGCAATATCCACGGCACAGTAACAGTCTCATGTAAACAGTCCTTAGGTTGCTTAGTGACTGACAGTTGTTGCGGACCTTGAGCTAGTCATACAGTCTCTAAATTTAGGGTAGATATTTGCAGATCTGTCCGGATTTAGGGGTATTATTAGGTCCGGTGATGCTGCAGAGTGTCTGGGGATTGATACACTCTAGATTTAGAATTGTTCAGCCGTTGCCGCAAGGCTCGGGCCTAACTCACTGCGTTAGTTGCTGCGCAGGTCCTTCTCTCATGACAGCCCACAAGGTAAGAGAGATCCTTACTGCTTGGCTCCACAGGAACAAGAGAGAGAAACATGGCCGCCGCTCCCTTATATGGGCAGGGGGCGGGGCGAATCCGATTGGTCCGAACATCTGCCATTCACCATTACAGAGAGTAATGGGATTGCTTACGTCACAGGGCCTCCAAAGGTCCTTAAGCTTAATACCATAGAGTTCACCTAGTCACATGACCCGCAGGTCCTGCAACGCTACGGCACAGGTAATTAACCATTTATTTACAGATATATGATTATATTTACATTAACCTTATATAGACCACTGGTCTATTAGTAGGAATAGAGGCGACAAGGGGTAAACTACATTACAGGGATCCCTATGTCCTAGGGACTCTGGCTATGGGGACCCACACATACATAGGTACCGTATAGGATGCGGTACCGGGACACTACACTGTCTTAGGGTACGTTCACACATGCGGATTTACAGCGGATTTTACGCTGCAGATGAAGGACCTCTGTATAGTGCCCTTAAATGTGCCTGCGTATTGCCGCTACGAGCAGACACACACTGCGATGTGCATGTCGCCGCGCATGCGTGGCCACTTCTACAGCTCAATGAGCTAGGCTGAGAGCTGCCGCGATGTGCCGGTATTCTGCGCATGCACGCGGCGACTCACACATTGCAGTGTGTCTGCTCGTAGCGGCGTATTGCAGCTCCGAGCAGGCACATATAAAGGCAGTATATAGGAGGTCCTTCAGCGGCGGATCCACAGCAAAATACGCTGCGAAAATCCAAAACGTGTGAACGTGCCCTTAGGGTATGTTCACACATCACAAAATTTTTTTTTAAATAGTGTCTTTTATCAAATTAGCAAAAAATAAATAAATAAATTGTCTTTTTTTTTATTTTTATTTTTTTGGCTAATTACAACAAAAATTCTGTGTAAAATAAAATACAGAGGTACATATTTTTCTAATGTGTGAAAAAGTGTGAAAAAGTGAAGTTCTGTGGAGACCAAATGAGCCCACCAAAAATGAGTAGCCATGATTAAATTGTACCTATCATATCACAGAAAAAATATAGGGGGGGATTTATCATAACTTGTGCTAAGGAAAAGTTTCCCAGTTGCCCATGGCAACCAATCAGATCGCTTCTTTAATTTTGCAGAGGCCTTGTTAAAAATGAAAGAAGCAATCTCCCCCCTAATGCTTGTATATGTTACTAACTAGGCCATGCGGATGATTTACATGTCTTCCCTAGTAGTCCAGGATTTTTATGAAAAGGAGATACCTTTTTTTATGAAGTATATTAGAACAACATATAAAAAGTTATAAACACATCTACACATTGATTCTGACAGTGCCCATTTAAGAACTGTTGAACAGTTGGTTTTATCCACGTTTGGTTTGGTATACTTTTAAGGATTCGCTCATAAAAAATTATAGTATGATAATAATATTACTGATAAATATATTTGATGGAAAGCTGGTAACTGGAATGAGCTTAGCTTGAATGTCTACACGGGAACTGGTTGCTTAGTTACGTGTCATCCATGCTCTTCCTGAGGAAAACACATGACCTGACTCAACACGCATTCTGACTAGTGGTCGTAAGTTGATAGAAAATGTTTTTCCTCTTTCCCACCATAAATGAACCTACTTTGTTGAGTAGTGCAAATTAGTGTTGAATTACCCCAATATATCATCAGGGATTTAGAATATAATCTAACACGGGATGAAACCAAGACAAAATTCTCTACAACCGCAGGGCGCACCTGACCATACAATTCAAAGCCACCAGAATAAGGGACCGGTTCACTTTCAACTAGCACAAAACTAATAGAAGAGATATTTGCCTTTTATTAGCTACCGTAATTGAAAAATGAAGCTTAGAAAACACAACTCTTATCAACTTTAATGTATGATTAAGAGCAAATAGAGGATAAACAAAATATATCATGGAAATCTTTGAATAATAATAATAATAATAATAATAATAATGATAACAACTAGAAGACCACCTCTTTAAGAAGACTCCTTATCCAAATCCAATTGTGTGTGACAGCTTTCCAGTCCACCAAACATTCCACATAGATCCTGTCAACTATTAGAATCTATGGGCCATGGCACTTAGGGGAGCACCACATCTCCTTATTAAAGGGGTACTCTTGTGGAAAACTTTTTTTTTTAAATCAACTGATGCCAGAAAGTTAAACAGATTTGCAAATTACTTCTATTAAAAAAATCTTAATCCTTCCAGTACATATTAGCTGCTGTATACTACAGAGGAAATTATTTTCTTTTTGGATTTCTTTTCTGTCACAACCACAGTGTTTTTTTTGCTAACACCTCTGTCCATGTCAGGAACTGTCTAGAGCAGGGGAAAATCCCCATAGAAAACATATGCTGCTCTGGACAGTTCCTAAAATGGACAGAGGTGTCAGCAGAGAGCACTGTGGTCGTGACAGAAAAGCAATCCCAAAAGAAAAGAATTTCCTCTATAGTATATAGCTGCTAATAAGTACTGGAAGGAGTAAGAATTTTTAATAGAAATAATTTACAAATCTGTTTGACTTTCTGGCACCAGTTGATTAAAAAAAAAAGTTTTCCACATCTTTATGGTCACCCACAATTCAAACCTATAAACAGCTAAAGCTCTTTGAGAGGACCAACCAAAATTGTATTAAAAAGTGGCCTTCCATGGAGGCAGTCTTCTTAAAGGGGTATTCCAGTATTTTTTTTTTTTTTTTTTTTATATATATATCAACTTGCCCCAGAAAGTTAAACAGATTTGTAAATTACTTCTATTAAAAAATCTTAATCCTTTCAATAATTATCAGCTGCTGAAGTTGAGTTGTTGTTTTCTGTCTGGCAACAGTGCTCTCTGCTGAAACCTTTGCTTGTCTCGGGAACTGCACAGAGTAGAAGAGGTTTGCTATGGGGATTTGCTTCTACCCTGGACAGTTCCCGAGACACGTGTCATCAGAGAGCACCTAGACAGAAAAGAACAACTCAACTTCATCAGCTCATAAGTACTGAAAGGATTAAGATTTTTTAATAGAAGTAATTTACAAATCTGTCTAACTTTCTGGAGACAACCCCTTTAAATAAATGGCCACTATGCAAGATGTATGGAGGACTGAAAATATGTCACACAAAATTTAGGGGATTGCCTTCTCAAAGAGGTTTCACAAGATAATGTTTGTTCCCTTTTGGTAAGATCTCCCCCGATCAGCAAAGTAGGGTTTCTCCTTGCAATGTTACATCTGGTAATCTTCAGTATTTCTTCAATACCTCATTAATACAAGTCAACAGTGATAAAAACCCATCTAATAACATAATACTACACCCAACACTGATAAATCAGCTATAAGCATACAATAAAAGAGCAGCGTACCTTGCTGTGGTAAATTTTCTAAAATTCAATGTGAGGATATAATCAATAGAACATTTAGAAAAAGGCTAATGACATGGCCGACATTTGGACAATTGATCCAAATAAAAATGAACACGTAGAATTAATGATTGCTTACTACATACGTATTTCTCTCTTTCTACCAAGATCGATTTTCCAAATAATCTGAAATGACCTACAGTGAGATCCAATAAAACATTATTGTCCGGGCATCATTAAAAATTCTTATATATTAAGAAAATGCTTAATGCTACAACGAGATTAGATTTCAAGGATGGCTGACCTCAAAGAACCCATGAGGACAACCAACTAAAGACTAGTGACTGAAGAAATGGAGAAGAGACAAATACAGAGCACTTTGTCTAGTAAACCTCCCTAGGCCACACAGTATGCAAAGCTTTACATTTACTGTATCTTTTAACATTTTTGTTATTTAAATAAGGTTGATGTTTAACTTATTTATGTTTCCTAATACACAGGCATAGATTTTAAAGATAACACTCTGGCTAGAAGAAGCTTAGGGGCTCACTGCATACTGTTTACAATGAACTTAAAGGGGTACTAGGCTGCTCATCGTTTGGAACAAACTGTTCTGAACGCTGAAGTCGATGTCACGAGCAACTTCCTAGAGGCCGGAAGAAGCGCAACTAGCACGAAACTTCACCAGCAGTCGCCTCGCTTCTGAGCGCCCTGCTTCGTGTCTGAGATCGGGTCGTCCGTCGTTGCCAGAGGAGTCGAGCTACTGCAGCACTGCGGTGAGTGTGGGTACCCTGTTTTTTTCTTTTGTTGGTACTTGATTTGTGACTTTGAGCTTCTTTTGGTCCCCAGCGCCTCTGGACTCACAGGCACTAGGACTCTCCTCCTCCCCAGGGACAGACCATTACTGACAGCTGTTCACTATTAGTAACTGCGGTCTGAGCTCTCTAGTTACAAACCCCTACAGTGCCCTCTTCTCTTGTTTAGTTAGCAAATAAAAGAATATTTTACTCCCCTATTTATCTAGAGTATATACTCAGAAGCAGCAGCACAGAGGACATTATAGAGCAGTGCTGACCAGTGTAAGCTGTAAATTCAGCACTGGGGTGAGTTATAACACTAACTACAAGCTGTGACCATGTCTCTGTGTATCTCTCCAGCCACTCCTGGTTTGTTTTGAAATGGTTTGTCTTGAAATGAAGCTGGTTTGTCTTGAAATGGACTTAAGCACTTAAAAAAAATGAACGATAAGTTACAAATTACATTAAACAATGTGTTATACAGTGCTTTGCATAAGTATTCCATGCTTGAACTTTTCTATATTTTGTTATGGTTTAAATCTATTATCTATTTTTATTTTTTTATTTTTGTAATGGACCAACAAAAATAGTCCATCATTTGGAAGAAGAGGGAATATTACATGGATTTTTAAAATGGTACACAAATTAAAATCTGAAATGTGTTGTGTGCACACAGTATATATTAACCTCCTTTACGGTGAAACTCCTAACAAAGATCTGGTGTGACCAATTGCCTTCACAAGTCACATATCTGTCACACATCTGATTGGTTGCTATGAGCAACTTTTCCTCTTCACTGGTTTTGATAAATCTCCCCCAATGACCCTAAACATACAGCCGGAGCTACAATCAAGTGGTTTAGATCATAGAATGTTAAAGGTAGGGAAACAATGGAAAAAAAGCCGGGCTAGTGGAGGCACTGCTCAGATGTCGAATTGACGGAGAGACTCAGGCGGTACAGAATAACAAATTTTATTAATGATATAAGGACAACGCGTTTCGACATCTGCTGATTCCTTCCTCAGGTCCACTTAACAGTTCCCAAACTTCACTGGTGTTCAGTGAGGGACAACTGGTTATCCATCCTGGTAGCGTCTGTACCGCTGCAGACTCCGGAATGCAGACTGCAGAATGTTAAAGGGGTACTCCGGTGAAAAACTTTTTTTTTTTTTTTTTTAAATCAACTGGTGCCAGAAAGTTAAACATATTTGTGAATTACTTAATCCTTCCAGTACTTATTAGTTGCTGAATACTACAGAGGAAATTCTTTTCTTTTTGGAACACAGAGCTCTCTGCTGACATCTCTGTCCATTTTAAAAACTGTCCAGAGTAGGATAAAAAAATCCCCATAGCAAACATTTGCTGCTCTGGACAGTTCCTAAAATGGACAGAGGTGTCAGCAGAGAGCACTGTGGTCATGATGTCAGCAGAGAGCTCTGTGTTCCAAAAAGAAAAGCATTTCCTCTGTAGTATTCAGCAGCTAATAAGTACTGAAAGGATTAAGATTTTTTTTAATAGAAGTTATTTACAAATCTGTTTAACTTTCTGGCACCAGTAGATTTTATAATTGATTTTATAAAAAAATATATATATAAATTCCACTGGAGTACCCCTTTAATGTCATAAAATGGCCAAAACAAAGCCCAGACCTGAATCCAACTCTAGACTCTATGGCAAGAAATTTGTTGTTCACAGGCGATCTCCAACCAATCTGACTGATCTTCAGCTGCTTTGACAAGAAGAATGGACAAACATTTCCATGTCTAGATATGCAACATATTAATGGTTGGGTCACAATTTAAGGTATTTTGCCCTTTCAAAGTACTATGCATGTTTTGTTGATCAAATGGTAAAAGTCTATTGAAGTCTATGTGAATTGCAGTTTGTAGCAAAATGGACATAGACAAGACACTGTAATTAGGTCTATCGACAGTACAATAAGCTTCAAAATAGTAGGTACTTATTGAAGGATACAAGAGGTCTTGATAAAATAATACAGATCTGTAATCTTGTATGATGTATATCTTAATTCTGTAATCTTGTATGATATATATCTTGATTCTGCCTTTTGTAACCGCAAGGCTCGTACCGTACTTCTCGTTTTCTCAACTGCTGATTCCTAACTGTTGTGCACGTACATCCTGTCCTTGTGTTCTGCTGACTTGTAACTATTAAGCAACATGGTATATATATATGAACGTTGGCAAATAGTAAAACAGAGCGTACTTAGAGGGTATCCTGTGTGCATGTATTTTGTTCCACACCTGACAAGATGCTCTCCTGGCCAGTACAAGCCTTAAGCCAAATTGGACCTAGTACCAGGGGTACGGAAAAGACAGAGAACCAGTACCAGGGGTACTGAGTAGATAGAGAACCTTTCAGCTGGGGGCTCAGTCCGGGGTCGAGAGGGTCATCCTCCGGACCGGTAAGAACCATATCCTTGTGTGGTATTGTCGACCCGGGGGGCACTGGCCACGTCTCGATAACAGTAAGTATAACAGTTACTTTCATATCGTGTCTGGGACACAGTATTACAGTATTTGACTTCTGTTCAGGGAACAGGGGAAATGAGGAACTAAGAGTAATTTGACAATCCAGGGTGGTTGTCTTGTTTCAATTTGGCTTAACGCTTACAAAAACTTCTTGTATTTCTGTTTAGTTCTGTTTAGTGTTTTACTTGTAACTTGTAACTTTTTCCCTTAAGCTTAAGAAGACATGTGAGTATACTAACATTGCTTTAATGTATAGAGTAAGGTGCATATAACTGTTATAATAATAATAATAATAATAGCAATAATCTGCTGGTTCTCAAAACATCTGTAAGACGCCCCACCCTCCCGGCTAGAGGTAACTTGTTGATCCGGGATGTGGTGAAAGCCAGTGACAGTTTGTTCAGAGATACCATGCATGCTCAGTGATTGGTGCAATTAAATCAGAGAATCCCTAATCTGTTGAGAGGAATTGTCGGAACCTTCAGAGTTCAGTACAGCCAAATCCAGAGATTGAGGCTTTGCACCAATTACTGAACATGGGTTCCAAATCATCTAAGTCCTATCCTCCTCCCCTTCCCGGTGAAAGATGTAAGGCTTATGTGGCCCGACTTAGCCCTACAGGATGGGACTTAGTGAATCCATGGGTAGATGATATAGCTGGTTGGTGAGAATTCATGAAGGACTCCAGCACATTCCCAAGGGAGGGGGCCAATGATAAATACCACCTGACCCCCACTCTAACAACTACATTTGTAATCTCGAGAAGGGTAGAGAGCGTATATGGAGAGAATTAGAAGAGGAACTTAACCAAGTTTTCAAACAAAAATCACCACTGCCTATTGCTGTGGCATGCAAACAAAAACTTGGTGAAACTGTTACTGATTTTTGGAAAAGGTTCACAGCATGTTGGTGTTATGATGCAGAGCTGTGTAAATTGTTTGATAGGATTAGAGATTGTTGTCAGAAATAGAGACTCGTTTTGGTGGACAAGCAGGTGATTTGTGAAGGAGAAAGCATGTGAAGCAGTGTGAGGAATGTAGGATGAGCAGAGCTGAACCTGCTGGAATAAATGAAGTGAAGATGAGTGTTCAGTGCTATGGAATGGAGAGATATGGTAAATCGCTAGGAAAGCCCTGTGTATGTGGTCATATGCTGGCGTTTATAGGATGGTTCTTATGATATAAAGTATGTTATATATGTGTGAGGTGTGTTAATGAGTCAGGAGTGTATAGAAAAAGACCAGTGAATGTTTTCCCTGTGAAGCTGTTTGTGTTGTAATGAAAATGGTGTTAAAAGAAAAATATATTCACGTGGTATTAAATTGAACTATTTGATGATATTTCATTAATTTCTTGCCTTCACAGTAACACAGGGTTGATGCCAAAAAAAATGAAATTTATCAGGAAATGCGATTAATTGTCTGATTATATTACAGGAGTAATAAGAGAAGAAATTTGGCCAAGAAGATAAAATAAATAAAAAAAGTGATCACTATTTAATTGATAAACATTACTTTAGGCATTTAAAATCAAGCTAATGGTTTACTGGATTATAAACAATGCGCATTGGAGATAATTATTTTTCAAATTTTTGAGAGAGCTGTGTACACTTTTATATCTTTGGTGAGAATGTGGGCCCTGTGTGTTGTACGTTAAGTATTTGTAAATGTCGGTATTGTTACATGTTACATGTTTCTTGTATGTCTCTTGATGTAAAGTAACACAGTCCGTAACATGTGATACTAGATGTTTCATGGTGACTGACCAGAATTAGGGAAAGACAAGAAGCCAGACTCAAAGGGGAGGTGACTGGTGACATAGAGGTTTGGGAGGAGTAAGGCGGGGTTTACAGGGAGCATGACAGCTTCTTCTTCTTCTTCGGATCTGGTGTAATTTTGTTTTTCAGGGGATATGTGTGTATGTGCATGTGTATATGTATATATGTATATATGCGTATATATATGTCTACTGTTTGAAATTGAGTATGTTCATAGCACCTGTATACACAATGCCCCGAGGGTGACCATTTAACCTTCCCTTCCTTTCGCATCATACCTGAATGCCCTGTAAACCTCCTGAGAAGAGACCTCATATGTAAACTCAAATTACATATCACTGCATCCCAGTCCAGGTTACATGTCACGTCTGACCTCGCACCCATAGTCACACCTGCAGGGTACTAACATTATCCTGTTATGTCCCCGACCCAGGTCCCACCTGAGGTAGACCCCATTGTCTGGTCACATGGTGACCATGATGTAGGACATATTGACTGTACACCATACAAGGCAAGACTCAAACCAGACATCCTCCCGGTCTACCAAAAACAGTACCCCTTGTCACGGGAAAAAAAATCAAAGGTATCCGCCCTATGATCAAACATTTCCTACACACTTGAGTTTTAGAACATACTGTCTCTCCCTACTGCACTCCAATTAATCCGGTCCCCAAACCCGATGGTACTGTCTGTTTTGTACCAGACCTGAGAGCCATCAACAGACTAATTGTGCCTATTGCCCCTATAGTTCCTGATGTCACCCAACTGTTGTCATCAATCCCAGCACAGGCAACTCATTTTTCTGTCCTCGATCTGAAGAATGCTTTCTTCTCGATCCCAGTGGACAAAGAGACCAGACTCCTTTTTGCTTTTTCCTTTGAGGGACTACAGTTAACCTGGTGTAGAATGCCCCAGGGGTATGCTGATTCACCAGTTGTGTTCAGCATTGTCCTCCAAGCCTTTTTACAATCATGGCACGCCCCCCAGGGTTCTGTTCTCCTCCAAAATGTTGATGATTTGTTAATGTGTAGTTTCTCTGAGGAGGCCTGCCTTGAGGATGGTGTTGTGAACAGGTTGAATATCTGGGTTTTGTTCTGCCAAAAGGGAAAAGGGAGTTAAGCAAGTCTAGAGTTCAGTCTGTAGCGGGCCTGGTCACCCCGCACGCCCGGAAGGAAATGCAATCTTTTCTGGGTATGATTAACTACTGCAGACAGTGGATTCCCGACTGCTCATAGAGATGCTACCCTATCAGGCAAACCAGATCTAATCAAATGGTCCTCATAAATGTACAAAGCTTTTAATGACAAGTCCAGGGCTAGGCCTCCCAGATTACAATTTGCCTTTCCACATGTATGCACGAGACAATTGTAAAACTATGGCGGGTGTGCTGATACAGTTTCATGGAGGTAAACTATGTCCTTGTGCCCTTTTTCTCAAAGGTGATGCCCGTCTCTGTACAGGGAATGCCGGCATGTCTGCGAGCTCTTGCTGCCTGTGCTATGATTGTTGAACAAGCTACCACCCTTACTTTAGGACATGACACTACCTTGTACACTTCTCATGATGTTATCTCTCTCCTTAAAGGCCTATATACACAACACATGTAAACACAACGGCTCTCTGGATATGAGGTAATTCTCCTCAGTAATCCATACTTGAAAATGGTGTATGCCTCCCCTACATCTGGCCCTGCGCACTAGTTGGCCTGAAAATTCATGATGATGTGATGCCGGACATCCCTACCATCACAATTAGTCATCATTCACTGCAGGACACACACACGTGGGACTGATCACATTTCAAAGGGCAATGCTCTAGCAGACCACACCGCCAAACTGGCTGCTACACAACAACCCGTCTCACTGATGTTACCAGTTCTTACACCTCCTTCACTCGAAGACACACAACTTCTTCTCTCTCCAGTCCTCTGTTCCCAAACAAGAGGAATATGATTGGTGTTATCCGGTATTGCAGAAAAATCCTGTAACAGGATTGATCTGCAAAGAGGGGACACCATGCATACCCCAACACAGTGCCACAGTTTTATTACTCATTTCCATGGGTAGGCCTTTCCCGACTCCATGGGCCCAACGACCACTTATAACAGAAGAAGGGGACCTCGATCAGATAAGGGAACAATATGTCACAGACCTCATCCAAACCCTTGATAAAGTAGAACAAAAAGTTGTCTGTAATTCTCTTTCTCTCCCACAGGAACCAACACACCAGTTCCAGGAAGGCGACACTGTCCTGGTTAAGACTCTGTCGAAAGGAAAGAAGCCCGGAGACTTCACCTTTGGACCCCCAACCACAGTTGTTGCCGTGACGAGGACGGCGGTTCTCACGGAAGACAGCCCTTCTTGGATCCACGCCTCTCGGATCAAACTCGTCCAACATCACCCAAAGGAGGTAATAACGGGGGCAGACAGCCCTGACCTTGAAAGCCTACCGAAAGATGTACCCGCTGATGCCCTGGCCTTGTTCTGGCAGATGGTTGAAGAAACTAAGTCTCATGATGTTTGCATTAATGACTTTATTGACTTTGATTCACCCCACGGTGACTCTGCAGAATGAATTAGAGAGACACCCAAACAATAAGTTCCTGAAACACCATATAATGTTAGCACAAAACCTCACTGCGAAGGATTGTTGGATATGCACCCATGCCCCTGTGTCTGCCCAAAGCATGCCTTACTTTGCTATCCCTGTGCACTCATATCAATTATTTCAGGGAGAATGTTTTGACATGCTTGCTGACAACGAGACACCATATGCAAAGAACTGAAACACCTCAGTGGGAATTCCTATAGTAGGATGGGTGGGGCAGCCATGGTGGCAGGGAAACTTAAGCAGCCCAGGCCCAGGCCCACACCAAATGTTGGTCTTCAAAGGGGGTTCCTGGGTAACTCAAGTGGTCACACATATACTAGACCTAGGAGCAATCCCCACAGAAGGAATGAAAGTTAGTTTTAACAGGACATCTGCAAGTACTGATCTTCTTAAACCCAGCCAGATAGAAAGGTACTTACATGACCCAAGGTGGCCAAATAACACCCTCTTTACTCAGGCTACTCAAGACGTAGACTGCTATAATATAACAGGACACCAACCATGCAATGACACGTTAGAATACCAACTTACTGAACCAATATGGAATAACCCAGATGTGGGCTACTGCGGTAGATTAGGACAGATACCTTTCTGGTGTTACTTAAAAAATGCCTAAAGACTTATTGCATAGGTCCTACTTGTTGCCATTACATAGACACTTCAGGAACAATTCAGATGCACCACCAGCTTGAGAACATACCAAAATTGAGGGACATATGCCAAAGACAATGAAATCAACAAGGATAAGTGGTGGGGGGGATACCTTTTCAATATTGAATCCCGCTACCTGGCATAGGAGGGTGGATAGGAGGCGTTCTGCAGCTCATAATACACATTACTGTCATTGCCCTTATAGTATATGTATCAATAAAACTTATTTTCTTATGTATGAAACACTGCAAGCCAAGACCTGCTGCAGATACTAAAATCCTCCTCTCCACCTCATCAGACACCCAAGTCCCTCTACTTCACCGTCACTCAGCAGAAGGCTATACTGCCTACATAAAGACTTTTCAAAAGAAAATAGAATACAAGAAAAACCAAGTTGTCTAAAGTGACAACTGGTTTTAAGAGGGGATTGAAGGATACAAGAGGTCTTGATAAAATAATACAGATCTGTAATCTTGTATGATGTATATCTTAATTCTGTAATCTTGTATGATATATATCTTGATTCTGCCTTTTGTAACCGCAAGGCTCGTACCGTACTTCTCGTTTTCTCAACTGCTGATTCCTAACTGTTGTGCACGTACATCCTGTTCTTGTGTTCTGCTGACTTGTAACTATTAAGCAACATGGTATATATATATGAACGTTGGCAAATAGTAAAACAGAGCGTACTTAGAGGGTATCCTGTGTGCATGTATTTTGTTCCACACCTGACAAGACGCTCTCCTGGCCAGTACAAGCCTTAAGCCAAATTGGACCTAGTACCAGGGGTACGGAAAAGACAGAGAACCAGTACCAGGGGTACTGAGTAGATAGAGAACCTTTCACTTATCACTCCTCCTTGGAGGTGAATGTAATTGGTGGTCACCAGACACAAAGACGAGTGGTTACTAGGCAACATGAAGCACGATACCCTGTAGAATACACTAAGAAGAGGGATAAACATAGATTACTACAATGTAATCCTAATGATATATGGTTTGTATATACAGTGGTCCTTCAAGTTACAATGTTAATCGGTTCCAGGACGACCACTGTATGTTGAAACCATTGTATGTTGAGACCATAACTCTATGGAAACCTGGTAATTGGTTCTGAAGCCACCAAAATGTCATCCAAAAAATAGGAAAAAGTGAGGATTAAAGAAAAATAAGTAGATAACTAATATAGATAAAGCAAGTCCTTACATATAAAAGTAAGAAAAACCTGCTGGGAGCTGTAAATCACTGTCTATGTCATTGTTTCCCAACCTGGGTGCCTCCAGCTGTTGCAAAACTACAACTCCCAGCATGCCCGGACAGCCGTTGGCTGTCCGGGCATGCTGGGAGTTGTAGTTTTGCAATAGCTGGAGGCACCGTGGTTGGGAAACAATGGTTTATGTAGAGGACAGGAGCTTCTTCAGGGTCCTATACAGTACACACAGTGTCCCATATGGAGCCGCCCTTACTTGGTGTCCAAAGGGGCAGCTAACCCTGGCACAGGTAAGGAGTAGTACAGAACATGTAGTTCCTCCCTGTACTGTAGGGGGGCGCTACCAGACAGCCAGTCAGAGCATGCACTTAAATAATACAGGTGTTTTACCAGTAAAATGCCCATTCTGATTGGTCAGTTCCTCCAGTTGTGAAATGTCTCACAGATCTGGACTGTCTGTAGCATTGTATGTTGAGTCTGGTTTCAAGTTACACTGGTCCAGAAAAAAACATTGTATGTTGAAACCATTGTATGTTGAGGCCATTGTAAGTTGAGGGATCACTGTATAGTAACTGCAGAGGAGTTAGAGCTTTACCATACACTCCCTGTATCTGCATTGCCCATGTCATCTGATTTTCCGAGGATTGAATCCTAGATTCATGGTTCAGATTTGGAACACAACTCTCCATTTTAAAGCAGCTGAATGAATTATGAATTGTTCAAGTTGACATATATTAAGTTAAACAAGGAATGTCAAAGTGACTCGCTCCAACTTTGTTAGTACACAGAATATGTCTGACAGATATCCTCTGGTCACTTGCTCTGGGCATATGTTTTCTATGCTCCATTTCATTCCACTTCTGACATAGTTCAGGGAAGTGAAAGACTTGAATAGAAGACCATGCACAAAAACAAACAGCAGCTTCAGGTTACAAATTAGATTTTCTTTGTCCATGTTAAAGGGATATTCCCATCTCTACATTTATGGGATGTCCACAGGATATGCCGTAAATGTCTGATAGATTTGGGCCCACTTCTCTGGGATCCCCTGGCCCCTCTAGACCTGCTTTTTGCTGCTGGAGACGGCCAGAAATCTAAAAACCGCCTATAAGGGAAGTTGTGAAAACAGCGTAGAGTCTAGAGCCATCTTGGTTCCGTAACCCCCAAGTTACATAAACAGTGCTGTGTAAGGCTGTTTAAAGGGGTATTCCGGTGAAAAACAATTTTTTTCATATCAACTGGCTCCAGAAAGTTGAACAGATTTGTAAATGACTTCTATTAAAAAATCTTAATCCTAATAGTACTTACCAGCTGCTGAAGCTGAGTTGTTCTTTTCTGTTTGATAACAGTGCTCTCTGCTGACATCTCTATCTATCTCAGGAACTGTTCAGAGCAGGAGAGGTTTGCTATGAGGATTTGCTCCTACTCTTGACAGTTCCTGAGACAGACAGAGGTGTCAGCGGAGAACACTGTTGTCAGACAGAAAATAATAACTCAACTTCAGCAGTTGATAAGTACTGGAAGTATTACGTTTTTTTAATAGAAGTAAGTTACAAATTTGTTTAACTTTCTGGAACCAGTTTATATGAAAACAATTGTTTTTCACTGGAATACCCCTTTAAAGTCAATGGGAATTAAGTAAAAGGCTCAACCACTTCTGGCCACCGCAAGCAGGTGCCCCTCATTCCCAAGATAGACGAGTGTTCCAAAGATGGGACGAGTATCTATGTGATGCTTATGGCCTATCCCAAAGGGAATACCCCTTTAACTATGATTATAGTTTATAATAATCGAACATGTCACAGAAACAATGGAGCTCTTACCCGGTCCGTATTGTGCACTTGGAAAATCGTCAGGCCCCTTAGGGCAATACGGACCATCGCCCAACTACTCCCACCACCAGTCTTGTCCGTTCCCCTGCATGTCTACTTTTTATATGCAATAAAGAAGAATCGTGATTGAAAGTGAGTGCTCCATTTTTTCTATCTCTGACATGTTGGAATAATGTTATCTGCTGTATGCGAGCACTTAAGAAGTCTTGATTTAAATGGGCCGGAGGAGCCACAGTGATTTGAAGTCAGTCACTGAAGCAGAGCCAAGGTGGTCTGTTAGTGGAAGATGGTTCAAAATAATGTTTTTTCAATAAATCTTTCAGAAGAACAAAATACTGAAACATGGACAGCAAAGTTGCACAGATACAAACCTTTCGGTTCAAAGTGTTTTGAAACTTTTTAAGAATATAACTATAAACGTAGATAGAAAGGAGTGGAGAAAATTCAGAATGAAATGAAGATAGGGAGTGGGGGAAAGTTTGAGGGTTTATTTAGTCTCTGCATCGGCTATGGCAGAGAACCCCTAAACAACAGGCCCACCAATAGTCCAAGATCTAAACATTTTTTCTTGTTCTTCTCCAACAGAGTAACTGAAAAAGCTCAGAATATTGGTGAGCCTTGAGGACTGGTATGGGGACCACTTGCCTACTGTATGTGTTTTTTCAAACCAGATCTCTGTAGATTAGAAGTATAAAAAGAAGCAATGTGTACCATGAGTGTTACCATGATTGTACCATAAGTTTATCAGATCAAAGTTTTCTTCATCCTTCTAAGCAAGTTGAAGGTCTCCATAATACCAGGATAATTTGTTTTATTGATATAACAAAGAAGTCCTACTTAATTTTCGAGATATGACCCAGGAACATAGAAAATGATGCTATTTGTGGGGTCAACAATGTGTGTACCTATATTTAAAATGCTGACATTATTTTAGGAAACCTGACAGAACACTGAATATTGATTGTAAAGGGACACTACAATGTGGCAGAAAACCTCCAGATATTGAGGACTGAAAGCTCTTTTTGCTAATAGTTAAAATGGTCAACAACCTCTGCTGATTAATTCTATGGAGGAAGAGGAAGATCACCAGCTGCCATACTGTGTGAGGTTTGTAATGAGAAGATTATGGATAGGAAAAATCAAACCTTCAAGAGAGCCTGGAAGCCAAAAAGACTCCTAAGGGGATCCAGGAAGTTCTCTGTTAGGGTTGTTGCTGGTAAACCCTAACCATGTTGCTTACCTCCAGTTAACCTTTAGGCCACCAATGGATTATTTCAGAGGCACAACCTAAAGTTTACGGGACCCAAAATTCCACAAAATACCTTGTGTTTTTATGTTTGGTTGTATGGTTAAAATGTTACTGTCGTTAACAAAAACTTTTGATACATATACTACTATTATATGTATATTTGTAGCATACATTAATTTAAAAAAAAAAAAATTTTGGATGAAAAAATGTTGTCCCTGCAGCTTTTGTCTGTGTGTCTCTATGAGGAGTCCAAATACAGGAAGTGAGGGCAGGACAAGCAGGGCTCTGTAAAGGCTCCTGGCTTGTCAATTATCCAGATGTGTGAGCCATAGAGGCTTACTACACAGAGCCCTGCTTGTCCTCAGTGTACAGAGCCCTACTTCTCCTCAGTGCACAGAGTCCTGCTTGTCCTCGGTGTACAGAGCCCTATTTGTCCTCAGTGTACAGAGCCCTGCTTGTCCTCAGTGTACAGAGCCATGCTTGTCCTCAGTGTACAGAGCCCAGCTTGTCCTCAGTGTACAGAGCCCTGCTTGTCCTCAGTGTACAGAGCCCTACTTGTCCTAAGTGTACAGAGCCCTGCTTGTCCTCAGTGTACAGAGCCCTACTTGTCCTCAGTGTACAGAGCCCTGCTTGTCCTCAGTGCACAGAGCCCTACTTCTCCTCAGTATACAGAGTCCTGCTTGTCCTCAGTGTAAAGAGCCCTGCTTGTCCTCAGTGTACAGAGCCCTGCTTGTCCTCAGTGTACAGAGCCCTGCACTGACTCTCACATCTGGTTTATCAATAAAGGGCCTACGGGAATAACAATAGTCTGGGACGCATTGCAGGCATATTTGAGAGATATTTTATTTAAATAAATTGTGTGGGAAAAAGAGACAGTTGAGGAGGAGGGAACGTACCCTAAATGAGGAAGTAGAAAAGGCCAAGACAATTCACTTTGGGAAGTCGGGAGTGGGTGAATTTGAAACAAGGTTGAAACAAGCCCAGGTAGAATTGAAGAAATTATATCAGGAGAAAGTGCAGAATAAGTAATTTTTTTTGTTGTTGCTGGGAGCAGATTCTTTGTTAAATCAGACAAACCCAGGAAGGGAGTACAGGAAGGGAAAAAAAACTAATTCAAAGTGTTGAGGGGGAAGATGGGTCTTTTATCCAGGATCAAGATGTATTGGAGAAACTTTTCTGCTCATATTTTTCAAATTTATATACAGCAGAGGTAAAGATTGAAGGAGGGGTGTTGGAGAAATTTTTTGAAGACATTTCTTTGCCAAAACTATCAGAAGTAGAAATTAATATGTTAAACACCTCCATTTCCTTGGAAGAAATTAAAGCAGTGATTAAAAGGACTTGGGAAAGCTCGGCCCCCGGACCAGATAGTATTCCGTTCGGAGTATATAACATTTTTGGGATATTCTAGCTCCTATCCTGTATGAAACAATTAATGAATCCTGTAAGCCTGGGAAGCTTCCTCCATCTATGCCTTTATTGTTTTGATTCTAAAGAAGAATAAGTCTGATAAATTGGCGGATTCATATTGACCTATCTCTCTCTTAAACTGTGATGTAAAAATCTTCTCAAAGATTCTTGCTGGTAGATTGTCAAAAGGTGATAGGTAAACTGGTGCATATGGACCAGATAGGATTTATTCCTGGCAGGTTCCTGTACTTCAATATTGAAAGAACTTTTTTGAACATACAGAGAGGGGATGGGGATCTTTGCTCCATCCTATTATTGGACACGACCAAGGCCTTCGATAGGGTGGGGTGGAGGTTCTTGTGGAAGATGTTGGAAGCGTTTGGTTTCCTCTGCTCTGGCAGAATAGAATAAAATGTAGACTACATTCTTGGGTCTTTAAAAAATTATACAGCCAGCAAAAAAAAAAAAAAAAAAAGGAAAATCAAACATTACAAATAGAAAAATTTTATAAAGAAATGTAAAAAAATTAATAAATAAAAAGAATTTAGTTTTTTGTTTTTGTGGTACCCAACAAAAAAACGCCTGCAGGGAAACTGTCAAAGGGGTAAAAATGCAATTTCCACACAAAGGTGAAAACGCCTGAGAAAATGCCAGAAAAACTGCCAAAATGCAGGAAAAAGCTGTGGCAATTTTTCCTGGTGGTTTTGCTGGTGGGAAAAAACCTCAGTAGAATCCTAGCCTTATTGTGATGTATTACACGGCTGAGAAAAGCCTATACTGGCCTCTGGCGGGGTGAGAGAATTTTTGCTGTTAGTCCCGATCATTAGTTGTTCTATTCAATGTCAACCTGTGGAAAAGGAAACTGTCAGTGAATAGAACAACAGGGGGCAGATGTCTGCAGTTTAAGCTCATGGGGCACAGCCAGCTGTATTCCCTATTCCATACATACATTATTCCTTCATAATGTATTATCATTTTGTTATATAACTTTTATCTAAATTACACAGGGGTGCAGGTCAGGGTATAGAGAGACCAGAAACATCTTTTCTTCTCAACAATTTTTTTTATTGGTAATGTATTTTACGTGTGTGTGTGTGTGTGTGTGTGTTTTAGTTATTTTTTCTCAATTTTTAAAAATTTTTAGGTAGTACTACTACTCCCAGGATGGAACAGACTGTTCCATGATGGGAGCTGTAGTACCTGTACTAATAGACAGATCGCCCCAGGTGTCACTCCTGACACCTGATGTGATTGTCCTTTCTATTGCAGAGATGGAGCAGCTTTCTATTGCGCTCGCATCTCTCACTATACTCCGGCCGGCCAGTGATGTGAATAGAATTCACATACCTTATTCATATTTCCCCCAGAGAGCTGTGATTGGCCAGATGGTTCCAGCCACTCACAGCTCTCTGTGGGAAATGTGAATAATAGGTATATATATGGCATATACTCATACTACAGTGGGACAAGAGAAGAGCGACTGGCCACCCGTATGTATACATTATACAGGACAATCGCATCGGGTGTCAGAAGTGACACCTGCTGCGATTTGTCTATTAATGCAGGTACTACAGCTCCCAGCATGGAGCAGAGTGTGCTCAATGTTGGAAGTAGTGATGAGCAGTAGTGATGAGCATCAGGGGCCATATTCAAATTCACGTTATTTTGTGAATAGAGGGACAAATATTCGTCCTATGTTTGCAAAATTTGCATATTCGCTATGTTCGTTCTTTTTTTTTCAATGCGAAAATTCGTAATGAAATTTGCATAGTGCTTATGCGCAATAATACATTTCACCTAAAAGAAGGGAGGGATCAGTGGACTCTCCTATGAAAATATGGTTAAAAAGTGCTGGACATTCATTAGGAAAAAAAATATGGGTAAGGGAAGCACTTTAGTCACTCCTCTCTGGAATAACCAGAGATTGGTAGAATTCATGACAGTCCTGGATGTGAACTTTTGGATAAATTATGGAATTCAATATATTTCACAAATAACAATGGGTGGGAGTCTTGTCTTCTTTGAGAATTTATCGGCACAGTATGTTTTAAGAAAACATCACTATTTTAGATATATGCAATTATCACATGCTTTCCTCAAAACTGAGGATAAATCACTTTGTAGAATTGTGCCCACTCCACTATTTGGATATATGTTAGATAGTATAGAGGTTAAAAAAGCAATGGTTTTTATTTACAAATCACTTAGTAAGGATATGTCCGTTAGTGATGAGCGGCATAGGCTATATTCAAATTCGCGATATTTCGCGAATAAGAGAATATATGGACGAATATTTGTCATATGCGAAATTCGCATATTCGTTATATTCGTTATATTCGTCATATGCGAAAATATATTTGCATATTCGCGAATATTGAGCCCTCGCTTCTTTAATGGTATAGGGAACTGTGACTAGTGCATGAACTCTGTGATCTTTTGCCCATTGAAACCAATAGGCCCATTGTGGTCTATGGGGATCGCATGACATGTAAAACAGTAAGATAAGCAGCACTGTCACGGCAGCACAGTGGATGTGAGACCACCACGGGTTCGAGTCCCAGAGTGGGATAGCGTTTTACAGTGTTGTGGCTGAACTTTACTTTCCTTGAAATGCTGCTGAGTTGCCCATAGCAACCAATCAGATTGCTTCTTTCATTTTTCACAAGACCTCTGCAAAATGAAAGAAGCAATCTGATTTTCCTGGAAAAGTTTGTGAGTTGCCCATAGCAACCAGACTACTTCCTTCATTTTTCAGAGGCCTTTTCAAAAATGAAGGAAGCAATCTGATTGGTTGCTATGGGCAACTGCACAACTCTTCCTCTACACTGGTTTTCCGCATATGCGCATATTCGCGAATATTGAGTCCTCCTTTCTTTAATGGTATAGGGAACTATGACTGGTGCATTAACACCTTGATTTTTTTTGCCCATTGAAACTAATAGGTCCATTGTGGTCTATGGGGATCTCATGGCATATGAAACAGAAAGCTAAGCAGGACTGTCTTGGCAGCACACTGATGGGAGGCCACTGGGGTGTTGCAGTGCTGTGGGTTAAGCTTACTTTCCAGCTGAGTAGCCCATAGCAACCAATCCAATTGCTTCTTTCATTTTTCACAAGGCCTCTGCAAAATGAAGGAAGCAATCTGATTGGTTGTTATGGGCATCTCAAAAGCCTTTCCTCTGGACAGGTTTTGATAAATCTCTCTCTATAGGGGAGATTCATCAAAACCAGTGTAGAGGAAGAGTTGTGCAGTTGCCCATAGCAACTAATCAGATTGCTTTCATTTTTGAAAAGGCCTCTGAAAAATTAAGGACGCAATCTGGTTGCTATGGGCAACTAAGAAACTTTTCCAGGAAAAGCTGCTGAGTTGCCCATTGCAACCAATCAGATTGCTTCATTCATTTTGCAGAGGCCTTGTGAAAAAAAGCAAACTGATTGGTTGCTATGGGCAACTCAGCTGCTTTTCCAGGAAAGTAAGGTTAAACCACAGCACTGTAACACTCTGTCCCACCCTGGGATTCGTAAGCCGTGGTGGTCTCCCATCCACTGTGCTGCCAAGACAGCCCTGCTTAGCATACTGTTTTACATGCCATGAGATCCCCATAGACCACAATGGGCATATTGGATCCAATGGGCATATTGGATCCAATGGGCATATTGGATCCAATGGGCAAAAAATCACAGAGTTAATGCACTAGTCATAGTTCCCTATACCATGAAATAAGGGAGGACTCAATATTCGCGAATATGCGCATATGCGCCTAAATTTCCGCAAATGCGCATACATTTTCGCCTATGCGAAAAAAACGAATATTCGTAATTACGAATATATAGTGCTATATTCTTAATATTTTTGAATTCGCAAATATGCGATATTCACGATTAAAATTTGAATTGCGAATATTCGCAAGCAACACTAATGTCTGTCCCCATTAAAGGGGTATTGCAGGAAAAAACGTTTTTATTTTTTATTTTTTTAGATCAACTGGCTCCAGAAATGTAAACAGATTTGTAAATTACTTCTATTTAAAAATCCTAATCCTTCCAATAATTATCAGCTGCTGAAGTTGTTCTTATCTGTCTGGAAACAGTGCTCTCTGCTGACATCTCTGCTTGTCTTGGGAAACTGCACAGAGCAGAATAGCTTTGCTATGAGAATTTACTTCTACTCTGGACAGCTCCCGACACACATGTCATCAGAGAGCACGTAGACAGAAAAGAGCAACTCAACTTCAGCAGCTCATAAGTACTGAAAGGATTAAGATTTTTTCATAGAAGTAATTTACAAATCTGTTTAACTTTCTAGAGCCAGTATATATATATATATATATATATATATATATATATATATATATATATATATATATATATATAAAGTTTTTTTTCCTGGGTAACCCCTTTAACAATAAAAGGAGATTACGGTGGGAGAAGGAGCTGGGGCAATTGCAATCAGGCCTCTGGAAACAGATAGTCTTAAATATGAATAGGATCTCAGTTAATAGTAACTTCAGACTTGTTCAGATAAAAATGGTGTTTAGGGCTTACATAACCCCGAGTGTCATTAAAAAGTTTGGAAATAATGAACATGTACTATGCCCTAGATGCTCCTCCGATTATGAAGATTTCTGCCATTTTATCTGAGATTGTCCCCCAATAGCCGCATACCGGAATAAGATAATTGCATATTTAAATAGGATTCTCCATCAAGAATTACCGATTAACTTTACAAATGCCATTCTGGGGGGGATTAGTGGATAATTGCAAAAATTGAAATTACTGTTCTGTGCAAAATTACTAATATTGAGAATATGGTGGTCAGACAGGATCCCGAGGGTGGAAGAATGGGTGAATTTGGTCAACAGGATAAAACGATATGAAATCTTGTCATCTAAATTGAATAGGAGAAAGGAGAATAATACTATAAGACTATCGGAAGATGGTTTACTGGCAAACCCAATGGTAACTAAGTAGGATGGAAATATTGAAACAAAGTTTGAGATTTTTTTTTCCCTCTCCTCTGGGTGGGGTGGGATAAGTGTTTTTTTTTTAAAGTATTTGTATAAGACTGTTTGAGATTGTTTGCTGTCTATATTTTTTTCTTGATATGTACTATGCAAAATAAAATAAAGAAATTAATTAAAAAGAAATAAAGAAAGGAATTGAAAGAAAAATATTTTGCCTGCACTAATACAGTCTCTGTAAGCGGAAATATATTAATGCAAGGTCAGATTGAAGATGTCATTCAATTATGGTGCAGATTTTAGCACTCAGAATTTAATGGGCAGGTGTTTATTTCCAACTATGCACATTTTTGACCTTTTCCTGCCCCACTTCCTGACGCACTTTTTCTTCCCCAAAACTGGGGGGGAAAAGTTGGTGCGTCTTATATGGCGAATACACACCTATCGGGTCGGTCCCTGCGGCCATCAACGGCCGGGACCCGCGGCTAATACAGGACATCACCGATTGCGGTGATGCCCTGTATTAACCCTTCAGACGCGGCGATCAAAGCTGACCGCCGCGTCTGAAGCGAAACTGACACTAACCCGGCTGCTCAGTCGGGCTGTTCAGGACCGCCGCAGAGAAATCGCGGCGTCCCGAACAGCTTACAGGACACCGGGAGGGACATTACCTGCCTCCTCAGTGTCTGCTCCATGCCGGGATCCCCTGCATGGCGG
Organism: Hyla sarda; assembly: GCF_029499605.1. Lineage (NCBI taxonomy): Eukaryota > Metazoa > Chordata > Amphibia > Anura > Hylidae > Hyla > Hyla sarda. The sequence goes on from NC_079190.1 coordinate 457,264,985, forward strand.
CGCTCGTCATCATGTCGTCGTGCACGCTGTCCCGTCATCCAATAGGAGTGGCGTGCGTAGCGACATGATGGCGGCGACAGAGAGCGTGGATCCCGGGGAAGAAGACGTCCGGAGGGTCGGGGACACCCCGGGAACGTGGCGACAGCGATGGAGCGACATCCAGGGCATCGGTGACGGGTCCGGTGTGGCGGGGACACGTGAGTATTACCTCCTATCCAGTGCTGTGGGGTGCAGAATCTTTTTTTTTTCTAGATTTTGCACCTACTTACCGTAGAAAAAAGTAAATTGTAAAAAGTTAAAATTATGAGTTTCTTTTATTACTTCCACTTAAATCTGAGCTTATACTCGAATGCTTATGCCGGTTTATACTGTATAAGTTATTTTGGTGGTTTGGTATTTATTATGCTTATATAAACACTCATTGGAATGCGATATTTTCTTGCCATTATACTAGATTTCATAGTCTATGGAACTACACAGCATTTTTAAACCGTTACAACAAAACACATTGTAATACAAGCCTGAGGCCTCACCGAGCGACTTACAAAGTAAACACTGACAGTTTCTTGTATTTCTGTAATGAAAAGCCAGAGGCACGAACATTAAAAGTGTGTTCCAGTGAATATTATAAATGATTCTGAGATAATCAACTTTTTGGACCGTGCAAAATAAAAAAGTTTTTCATGCAATGTAAAATATATATGAAAAGCTAAATTCATAATGGCAGGAGGGAAGAAAGTAGGTTCCAGGGGCCGATTGAAAAAAATCATCGTAGGTCATAGACCCTTTTACCACCACTATATACACTAGATTTGGGTGAATAGGTCGAATTTGAAGTGCATTTCTTTATTTTGATTGTAGATTGTGAATTTGAACCCCCTCTGATCGTGTGTCGTGGTGAGGTCCTACACTCGATGTTATACATTTCATTACATATCACTGTGGGGAAGATTTGTCAATGTAATTTTGGCAATATTATTCACTTTTTCCAACACATTTTTTTTTTTTTATTTAGATAAAAAAAAAATGTCTAAGTATTTATTTATTTATTTGTTTACTTATTGAATTACATTTTGCCACAATTCTCAATTTGACAATAAGTTTTAGTCTACTGCACATACCTTAAAAGGGGTATCCCAGGATTTTTTTTTTGACTATGCTACAGTGGCTGTAAACTTGTGTTTAAGTGTAGTTCATAATATAATGTCTGTACCTGTGTGTAACGGTGGTCTCACAATTCTTATTTGTGTTTATTTTTAAAAGTATACAAAAGGACTGTTGTCTCAGGTTTTCTCAGGTTGCAGTGCTGCTGAGACTTTACATCACTAGTCAAGTGATGACAGGGAGCCTGTCTGCTTCAATGGGTGGTAGTGTATATAGTGGTAGTGAAAGGGTCTATCACCTACAATAATCTGGGTTTGAAGGCTGCAGGTGAGTGGACAGAGAGCACAGCACTCCCTGCCCCCTTTTATTAGCATAATAGTGAAGGGCTGGGGCCAGTGGGGGAACATGAAGGAATCAAGGGAGATCAGCAAGCCGGCTCCCCACCTCCAATGCTCACTGGGGCGCATTGGGAATGAAGCTAGGCTTGTAAACAGCTTAATGCCCAATGCACCCCATTGACTATATACACATATATTTTTACAATAGATTCTGAGGTGACATACGAGTGACAATGGAATAGTGGATGACATGTGCCCCAATGGAGATATATAGATGTGCTGGAGTGGAGACATATTGGATTGGAGATGATGTATCCTCATATAGCCTTGATGAGATTGATCCCTAAAAAGTCCACTTTGAGGTGTTTCTGAACTAATTGGGAGTCTTTCTGGACTCTCGAGTGCTGACTGGAGGGTAAACGGGGGCTCACCATTGGATTGCAGAAGCAAGTATGAGTTAGTTTGTTGTTTTAAAACATAGTATGTTATTTGAAAATGGATAACCCCTTTAGGGAAAAGTTAAATAACAAGAAATAATATATTTTTTCCCCTTCTGGCAGGGGATGGTGGAGGGGGAGTCGTGTAATTATGTTTAAATGATTATTCTTGTTTATTGTTAATTGTCTTTCTTGTGAGAAATTTGTAATAATAAATAAAAAATAAAAATAAAAAAAAGAACACGAAATAAGAAATCACTTTACCAATTATGTGAATTGCCTTTTTAACACACATGTAGAGGTCAAAAGGCTGAAAGGGATCTAGTCATTATTTTTTCATGCTGCTTGAACCACAGGACATCAGGGTGGGCAGTGCCAGCTTCTCCCTGCCCCACCAACCTTAATTGGCAGATCTCTTTCTATTTCTAATATAGAGAGCAATCTATCTTTTAAGACTGGCAGGAGCTGCTGGGGACTCCCCTGATGACTCGTGCTTCAGGCAGAGCGAAAAGGATGACAGGTCCCCTTAAATTTTATTTAACCCCTTGGGGACGGAGCCCATTATGACCCTAAGGACGGGAGCATTTTTTGCAAATCTGACCACTGTCACTTTAAGCATTAATAACTCTGGGATGCTTTTACTTATAAATTTGATTCCGAGATTGTTTTTTCGTGACATATTCTACTTTATGTTAGTGGTAAATTTTCGGCGATACTTGCATCATTTCTTGGTGAAAAATTCAAGAATGTCATGAAAAATTTGAAAATTTTAAATTTTTCTAACTTTGAAGCTCTCTGCTTATAAGGAATATGGATATTCCAAATAAATTATATATTGATTCACATATACAATATGTTTACTTTATGTTTGCATCATAGAATTTAAGAGTTTTTACTTTTGGAAGACACCAGAGGGCTTCAAAGTTCAGCAGCAATTTTCCAATTTTTCGCAAAATTTTCAAAATCGGAATTTTTCAAGGACCAGTTCAGGTTTGAAGTGGATTTGAAGGGTCTTCTGGTTAGAAATACCCCATAAATGACCCCATTATAAAAACTGCACCCCTCAAAGTATTCAAAATGATATTCAGTCAGTGTGTTAACCCTTTAGGTGTTTCACAGGAATAGCAGCAAAGTGAAGGAGAAATTTCAAAATCTTCATTTTTTTACACTCGCATGTTCTTGTAGACCCAGTTTTTGAATTTTTACAAGGGGTAAAAGGAAAAAAATCCTCTCAAAATTTGTAACCCAATTTCTCTCGAGTAAGAAAATACCTCATATGTGTATGTCAAGTGTTCGGCGGGTGCACTAGAGGGCTCAGAAGCGAAGGAGCAACAATGGGATTTAGGAGAGTGAGTTTTTCTGAAATGGTTTTTGGGGGGCATGTCCCATTTAGGAAGCCCCTATGGTGCCAGGACAGGAAAAAAAACCACATCGCACACTATTATGGAAATGACACCCCTCAAGGAACGTAACAAGGGGTACAGTGAGCCTTAACACCCCACAGGTGTTTGACAACTTTTTGTTAAAGTCGGATGTGTAAATGAAAAAAAAAATTTTCCACTAAAATGCTGGTTTTTCCCCAAATTTTACTTTTTTACAAAGGGTAATAGGAGAAAATGCCCCCCAAAATTTGTAACCCCATTTCTTCTGAGTATGGAAATACCCCATGTTTGGACGTCAAGTGCACTGCGAGCGAACTACAATGCTCAGAAGAGAAGGAGCACCATTGAGCTTTTAGAGAGATAATTTGTTTGGAATGGAAGTCGGGGGCCATGTGCATTTACAAAGCCCCCCGTGGTGCCAGAACAGTGGACCCCCCCACATGTGACCCCATTTTGGAAACTACACCCATCACGGAATGAAATAAGGGGTACAGTGAGCATTTACACCCCACTGGCGTTTGACAGATCTTTGGAACAGTGGGCTGTGCAAACAAAAAAATTGCATTTTTCATTTTCACTGACCACTGTTCCAAAAATCTGTCAGACACTTGTGGGGCGTAAATGCTCACTGTACCCCTTATTACATTACATGAGGGGTGTAGTTTCAAAAATGGGGTCACATGTGGGTATCTATTTTTTGGGGTTTATGTCAGAACCGCTGTAAAATCAGCCACCCCTGTGCAAATCACCAATTTCGGCCTCAAATGTACATGGTGCGCTCTCACTTCTGAGCCTTGTTGTGCGCCCGCAGAACATTTAACGCCCACATATGAGGTATTTCTGTACTCAGGAGAAATTGCGTTACAAATTTTGGGGGTCTTTTTTTCCTTTTACCTCTTGTGAAAATATAAAGTAAAGGGCAACACCAGCATGTTAGTGTAAATTTTTTTTTTTTTTTTACACTAACAGGCTGGTGTAGACCCCAACTTTTCCTTTTCATAAGGGGTAAAAGGAGAACAAGCCCCCCAAAATTTGTAGTGCAATTTCTCCCGAGTATGGAAATACCCCATATGTGACCCTAAACTGTTTCCTTGAAATACGACAGGGCTCCAAAGTGAGAGAGCACCATGCGGATTTGAGGACTAAATTAGGGATTGGACATAGGGGTGGACATAGGGGTATTCTACGCCAGTGATTCCCAAACAGGGTGCCTCCAGCTGTTGCTAAACTCCCAGCATGCCTGGACAGTCAGTGGCTGTCCGGAAATGCTGTGAGTTGTTGTTTTGCAACAGATGGAGGCTCCGTTTTGGAAACACTGCCGTACAATACGTTTTTCATTTTTATTGGGGGGGGGGGGGGGACAGTGTAAGGGGGTGTATATGTAGTGTTTTACTCTTTATTAGGTGTTAGTGTAGTGTAGTGTTTTTAGGGTACATTCGCACTGGCGGGTTACGGTGAGGGTCCCGCTAGGAGTTTGAGCTGCGGCGAAAATTTGCCGCAGCTCATACTTGAAGCAGGAAACTTGCTGTAAACCCGCCCGGGTGAATGTACCCTGTACGTTCTCATGGGGGGGGGGGGGGACCCTCCAGCTGTTTCAAAACTACAACTCCCAGCATGCAAGGTCTGTCAGTACATGCTGGGAGTTGTAGTCTTGCAACAGCTGGAGGCACACTGGTTGGAAAGCCTTCAGTTAGGTTCTGTTACCTAACTCAGTATTTTCCAACCAGTGAGCCTCCAGCTGTTGCAAAACTACAACTCCCAGCATGCACGGTCTGTCAGTACATGCTGGGAGTTGTAGTTTTGAAAGAGCTGGAGGCTCACTGGTTGGAAAACCTTCAGTTAGGTTCTGTTACCTAACTCAGTATTTTCCAACCAGTGTGCCTCCAGCTGTTGCAAAACTACAATTCCCAGCATGACTGATCACAGAAGGGCATGCTGGGAGATGTAGTTATGCAACAGCTAGAGGTACGCAACTACAACTCCCAGCATGCCAAGACAGCTGTTTTCTGTGTGGGCATGCTGGAATTTGTAGTTTTGCAACATCTGGAGTGCTACAATTTAGAGACCACTGAACAGTGATCTCCAAACTGTGGACCTCCAGATGTTGCAAAACTACAACTCCCAGCATGCCCAGACAGCAAACAGCTGTGTGGGCATGCTAGGAGTTGTAGTTTTGCAAGATCTAGAGGGCAGTTTAGAGATCACTGTGCAGTGGTCTCTAAACTGCAGACCTCCAGCTGTTGCAAAACTACAAATTCCAGCATGCCCACACAGTAAACAGCTGTCTGGGCATGCTGGGAGTTGTAGTTTTGCAACATCTGGAGGGCTACAGTCTAGAGACCACTATAGTGGTCTCAGACTGTAGCCCTCTAGATGTTGCTATGCAACTACTCACCGGCTTCCGTCGCATCCGGGAGCCGTCCTCTTCTGCCGCACGCCGCTGCAGATCTCCGTCGCCGCCCGCCGATCCCCGTCGCTCCGCTGCCTCCGGAGGGGTAAGTGGACGTCGGCGCCTGGTCCTCTTCGTTTTCCCCATTCTGCCCCGCCTATTGTGGGAGGGCAGGACGGGGAAAACTAAAGTAAATCCCTCCGCCCCTGATCTGCTATTGGTGGTCACGTCTAGACCACCAATAGCAGAGATAGGAGGGGTGGCAACCCTGCCACCTCACTCCTATCGCTTTAGGGGGATCGAGGGTGTCTTAGACACCCGCAATCCCCCTTCTATTCCGGGTCACCGGGTCACCATAGACCCGTAATGACCCGGAATCGGTGCAAATCGCAAGTGTGAATTCACTTGCGATTTGCGACGATCGCCGACATGGGGGGGTCTAATGACCCCCCTGGGCATTTGCACGGGGTGCCTGCTGATAGATATCAGCAGTCACCCCGGCCTATTCTCCGCCCCGGCGCGCGGCGGGGACCGAAATTCCCACGGGCGTATGGATACGCCCTTCGTCCTTAAGTACCAGGACGCAAGGGCGTATGCATATGCCCTTCGTCCCCAACAGGTTAACCAATCTATCATATAGCTAAAAGTGCAGTATCTACTTGAATACAGTGATCCCTCAACTTACAATGGCCTCAACATACAATAGTTTCAACATACAATGATCTTTTCTGGACCATTGTAAGTTGAAACCAGACTCAACATACAATGTACAGACAGTCCAGAGCTGTGAAATGTGTCAATGGCCGGAAGAACTGACCAATCAGAATGGACATTCACTGGTACAACCCCTGTATTACTGAAGTGTATGCACTGACTGGTGTCTGGTAGCGCCCCCTACAGTACAGGGAGGTATTACATGTTCTGTACACTTTACCTGTATTACTGAAGTGTATGCACTGACTGGTGTCTGGTAGCGCCTCCTACAGTACAGGGATGTATTACATGTTCTGTACTCTTTACCTGTATTAATGAAGTGTATGCACTGACTGGTGTCTGGTAGCGCCTCCTACTGTACAGGGAGTTATTACATGTTCTGTACTCTTTACCTGTATTACTGAAGTTTATGCACTGACTGGTGTCTGGTAGCGCCCCCTACAGTACAGTGAGGTATTACATGTTCTGTACTCTTTACCTGTGCCAGGATTAGCTGCTCCTTTGGACACCAGGTGAGGGCGACTCCATGTTACTTTTTTAGGACATTGTGTGTACTGTACAGGACCCTGAAGATCTCCTGTCCTCTACATAGACCAGTGTTTCCCAAGAAGGGGGCCCCCAGCTGTTGCAAAACTACAACTCCCATCATGCCCTTTGGCTGTCCGTGCATGCTGGGAGTTATAGTTTTGCAACATCTGGAGGCACCCTGGTTGGGAAACACTGACATAGACAGTGATTTACAGCTCCCAGCAGATCTTTATTTCTTTTATATGTAAGGATTTGCTTTATCTATATTAGTTATCTACTTATTTTTCTTTAATTTTCACTTTTTCCTATTTTTTGGATGACATTTTGGTGCCTTTAGAACCAATTACCAGGTTTCCATAGAGTTATGGTCTCAACATACGATGGTTTCAACATACAATGGTCGACCCGGAACCAATTAATATTGTAACTTGAGGGAGCACTGTATAGACATTAACAGCTGCATTTTTGGAATGACAGCTTCCAAAAAGAAAAAAGGAAAAAAAAAAAAAAATGATAAAAACAAGTGGCACATGAAATGAGAGAGAGCTGGGGGCTTCCTTCTGTATTGGACTCCGTTCAGCTCTTGGACACATTTCAATAATTACACCATTTCTAGTTCTCAAGGTGAAGGTATTTAATTTGCTTTATCTGTTCTTTACCTTTAAATTTGGAAAAAAATATCGTCGGATTTAAGCAAAACACAGCTGGAAACAGCAGATAAACAGACACATTTATGATCAAGACCAAAGAGACTCTCAGATGTTCTCTAAAATGGGAAGAAAACGCTGTACGCTGAGTCACATCCACAGTAATGGGATTAGGAGTATTAGCCTTTAGGGAAGCAGGTTCCAAATGGTGCCAGCTACTGAGGATTATAACAAAAACTCTGACATTATGAAAATACCTTGGAGTGAGGCTTTCGGGGCCGTAAGTGCCGCTTGCCAGTTCTAAAGAATGTGCCTCATTAAAATGAATGGGGGTAATCTAGAACCGAAATATTTGCTGGAATAAGTTATTTCACTTGTCGCTGATTAGCCGTAATTCAGAGCGCAGTTCACTTGGCATCACAAACAAATATTCCTGGGCTGCTGAAAATAGTCTGATATGCCCAACGCACCGCATTCTTCCCCGGCTCACAATTTCCAGGCAGGCAGCCTATACGCCAGTGTATGCAAAAGTAAATTTGCTTCTGTATAAATCAAGGTCAGTGCCTTTTACAATGTATTGTAGTTTTGTTCTTGTCATCATGGGTGCTTGAGAACCTTATTCGAGGCAGCTAGGAAAAACAGATACTAAGAAAATGAAAAATTGATGGATGAATAGAGGAGCCACAATGGAGCTTTTTGTGTGTACATTATATAGTGGCAGGGATGATGCATTGTGTTGTTAGGTTACAGGTCAATGTGTGCATGTCGCTGGATGATGATGTTTTTTTCTGGCACAAGGTTGGCATTTCGCCTCATTCCTTATGATTAACCCATTTTCTTTATTGTAAGGATATTCTGCTGCAGGAAGAATAATATGATGCTTGCAATAGGATTAAAATGGTGTTGCCTGCTCTGCCTCTTTTTAAGGGATGGAAGGGTTGTCTGAGGATAAGATGATTGTCACGTACCGTCAGGACTGGTAGTGGATCCTCTGGACCAGAGAGGCGATGACGCGGGTTGTACCAGAGGACCGGTTCTAAGTGGTTACTGGTTTTCACCAGAGCCCGCCGCAAGGTGGGATGGACTTGCTGCGGCGGTAACCACCAGGTCGTATTCTCCAGTAGCAACTCGACCTCTCTGGTGGCTGATATGGCATGGTACACAGGGAGCAGGCAAGAGCGTAGTCGGATGTAGCAGAGGTCAGGGCAGACAGCAAGGGATCACAGGCGAGTATACGGTAGCAATGGGTACGGCAACTGGAAAGGCAATAATCACTGTAGAGAATGCTTTCTCAAAGGCACAAGGCTTAAAGATCCGGCAGGGGCAGGAAGGGGCAGGCGCCTTTTATTGGGAAATCACAATGGGAGGTGTGGAACCAGCGCACCAATTACCGGTGCGCTGGCCCTTTAAATTTACTGAAGCTGGCGCGTGCGCGCCCTAGAGAGCGGGGCCACGCGCGCAGGGAGCAGGTGAGATGAACGGGGACGCGGCGCGTGAGCGGGAACTAGCCGCCACGCTAGCCGCGTCCCTGCCACAGTGAGACCCGCGCTCCCGGTCAGTGTGTTTGACCGGGAGACGCCGGGACCCCAGAACAGAGGACACAGGCAGCGGGCGCTCCGGTCCGGAGGTGGAGACCGGAGCGCTCACTTTGACACTGATCATGGCATGTCTTGGTACCAGAACCCATGGACATATGTAATCTGTTGGAAAACCTGGAAGCAATTTATTTTTATTTTCCTGCAGCACCCCCACAGGGGAAATAAGTCATTACACAGTGTCTAGTAAACTCAGTTGACTGTTTATGTAATGTATAAGCATCTTGGGACTTCCAGAGACAGAGAGCAGTAAGTGTGGAGTCTTATAGCAGGATGCTTTAACACAGCCGGAACACTGGCCAGTGGAGTACCCCTTTAAAATCAACTGCCCAAAGGGCACTGACATCCTATATATAGACCATAACCTAAAAAATTACTTTAATTTATAATCATATTAAAATATAAACAAAAAGCGAGTATATTAAAAACACCAATTCTGTCAAAGTAGGTATAATGTAAGTTAGTGCGGTGTGATTGTACCTTGGCAAATGCAATCATGCATTGCATATGAATTCAGGGTACCACATACTACAATCTCATAAACATTAATGCTAATGGCTGTGACCAATCTACATATACTCCAGCAAAAGTATAATAAAAAAAATAATAAAAACACACAGGCTCCCTGACATGTTTCACTCAGTAGAGTTTCCTCAGGGGTCTGAGCTAATGGCTAAAGGCTATTAGGATATAATGGCTATACGTATAAGAACAGATCACCTTAAAAACAACTCCAGGCAAGGCTGATTTGGATCACTACCCCACCAAGTAAGCCTCTATATATACTTACATCATGGTTTACAAAGGAAACCTTTGTTATATATAAATGTGGCCACCCATAACTTTTTTATTTTTTTATTTAATTAAATAGATATTCTGGGAATTTACCTTTATGAAGAATTATGCTCAGGCTGATGCTAAAAAAATAAGGCTATACTTGCGTTCCTCGTTTCCACAGAGCCTATTGTAGTGGGTGGTCAAAATATAGAGAGAAGGTTCAACATATTTTGTGGGTGGTGGATGATGTGCCAGTTATTAATTATAAGTGGTTGTTCTTTATGTTGTTATTCTTTAAGTGTGTACTGTGTGACCTCCAATACAGCTCCCATCATTCTTTTGCATATTTATTTCTTATACAATACAACACAATATTGTGATATACTAGTGATACCCTTAACTAACTACAAATTACATCAAAACATCTGGGTGGCCACACTTAGAAACATATGGCACATACCTCTCTGACTGGGGATCGTGAATTCATGTTTTTCGATAATCAAGTAGAGATGAGCTAATTGGTTCTGCAAAGTGAGCGTCTGAAACCAAATTATTTAAATTTTCTTCAAATGTTTCAGAAGAGATAGGAGTCCCTGCTCTTGTACACTGAGTGGTGAGGCATACATTGGGTCAAGACTGATCACTCTGTATGCGCCCCAATGAGTGTTTACTGAGCAGCAGGTATATGGTGTATGCCTCACCACTCAGTGATCATAAAGGAGCATGGACTCCTGCCTTGGACAGGAGTCTCTGCTCCAGTAAGTTTTTTCATGGAACCCTATGCTGTACAAGAGCAGGTAATTTTATACAAATGACATATTAATGCTGTATGCTGGGCCTGGAGGTAAGGGTCAATGCTGTAAACATTCTTTTCAGGAAAAGGAGGCAAATGTTTCGGAAGTAAGGACTAATGTCAAACATTAAGTAACTTACAGTGTTGGATCACCGGAAGGTAAGCAATAATGCTAAATGCATAGCAAGGTACAGGAGCAGGGACTCTTATCAAACTGCAGGAGTCCCTGTTTCTTTATTCTCACTGAGTGGCGAGACATAGAAGTAAGCAAAGCTGTATGCATTACCACTTACTCTTGCACACTTGGTCTGCACCAAGCCCAGAGAATTTAAACAATGTATACCTTGCCTCTCAGTGTACAGAAGCAGAGACTTGTCTATGAATACAAATTGAATTTGGCAGCTTTCAGCTTATCTTCCCAAAATGAATTCCGGAGGTTTGCTCATCTCTCTTAAATAGTCATCTTGTGGCACAGATTTTGGTTCATATTGGTTAACATTTGATTAATAATAGTAGGGCAATCCCATCTGCCTTGTCTGTCATTGCTTTAAATAACTCCTCTGGAGAGTATCACCTGCAGAGGTGACCACCCGTATTTGCTTTTAGTTAAAGGGGTACTCCGATGGAAAACTTTTTTTTTTTTTTTTTAAATCAACTGGTGCCAGAAAGTTAAACAGATTAGTAAATTACTTCTATTAAAAAAATCTTAATCCTTCCAGTACTTATTAGCTTCTGAATACTACAAAGGAAATTATTTTCATTTTAGAACACAGAGCTCTCTGCTGACATCATGAGCATAGTGCTCTCTACTGACATCTCTGTTCATTTTAGGAACTGACCAGAGCAGCATGTGTTTGCAATGGGGATTTTCTCCTACTCTGGACAGTTCTTTAAATGGACAGAGATGTCAGCAGAGAGCGCTGTGCTCGTGATTCAGCAGAGAGCTTTTTGTTCCAAAAATTAAAGAATTTCCTCTGTAGAATTCAGCAGCTAATAAGTACTGGAAGGATTAAGATTTTTTAATAGAATTAATTTACAAATCTGTTTAAAGGGTAGCTCCCACCATCCTATTTTTTTTTCTGTCCCTGCCTATTGCCAATCTATCCCTAACCCCCTCCCTGCTTTTCTTTTTTCTTTTTACTATATTAAAACTAAATTTATGTCTGCCTGGTAGTGTGCTCACTACCAGGCAGACTTCCCCAGCAGGCACCACGTCACTGATGCCTGCTGGGGACAACACTTCCGCCCTTAGTTTATCTACACAGGGTGCCTCCAGCTGTTTCACCACTACAACTCCCAGCTTGCCCTGACATCTATAGGCTGTCAGGGCATGCTGGGAGTTGTAGTAGTGAAACAGCTGGAGGCACCCTGTGTAGATAAACGATAAGTTAGTCCCATGCGGCGATACGGCGCTAGCCCGTTCCCTCCGTCAAAGCCCCCCATACCCCGTTCCCTCCATCACAAAAGCCCACCCGCATACCCCGTTCCCTTCATCACAACCCCCCCGCCCGCATACCCCGTTCCCTCTTACTTACAGATACTGCAGAGTCCGTCAGCGGGCGTGCAGGGGCAGCGGCGGTGACGACACGTGCGGGAGGAGTGGCCTCCCAGCCAGTGGCCGAGGAGCCAATGCGCTCGCTCCCGCCTGTCTGATTGACAGGCAGGGAGCGAGAGCAGCCTAAATGAAAAAGGACTGATTTCCAGGCCAAAATCAGTCCTTTTTCAGGCGTGACATCATGCCAGGCTGCACCCGGCCACTAGAAGGGAGACCCCTAGTGGCCGGTTTTCAAATGTCAATTACACCATGTTAATAAAAAATAAAAAATAAAAAATAATGAAACTATATTAGAGATATGTTGTAGTACATATGTACTACAACATATCAAAAAAAAAAATTGGTGACAGTGCCCATTTAACTTTGTGGCACCAGTTGATTTAAAAAAATAAAAATAAATAAATAAAAAGTTTTCCACCGGAGTACCCCTTTAAGGACTCCAGTTACTTATTATACAAATTCAATACACTATAGCAACAAACGAGCAAAATCCTCAATCGTATTTCACATTACAACCACTGGGTGATCACACATACTTAGTATGTACTTCTCCTGACAAGTATGATTAAATCATGTTTTTGGGGTGTGTTTTATTTATTTTTTATTAGTAATCTTGTGACACACATTTCAGTATTTGATAAAAAAAAAATAAGAAGATTTAAGGAAAGCTAATATATTTTTTAAGGGAGCATTCCATTTTCCCAACAGATGAAGGTCTCAGAGGTGTTTTTGGCAGAAATCTCCCCCTTTAATCTCTACAGTAAAGGTTTGACCTTGAATCTTTGCGCCTGTCTCTTTAAATATCCATCCATGACGACATCTCCAGTACAGTAAGTTATTCCACCTCAGTGAACACCTTAAGAATCTCCTTTTCAAGCCAATTCATTTCCCTTTGGCAGTCAGATGTAAAAACTTTATTTCAACTTTCTTTTGTAGTTTTAAGAATGCAAATAAGCTTCATCCTACTTCTAAAAATGTTTGATCAACAATGCTCAAAAACCAACTGTTGTGTCAGCTTAAAACACCAAAGACATGTAATAAAGAAAAAAGCTGAATAGAAATGAGAGGGAAATGGCAGAGTTCTGACAAGTTACACTAACACCCTGTAAGTCTAGATTTTTTTTCACACCATCTTTCTCTCCAGCATTTGAAGCTCATGCTGCTCCACCAGTAACACAAGCTGTTACCCAAAATGCCTTTAAAGTCATCAATCAGACTCACACGCTGGCATTCTGCTGCATGCAGAGCACAAAGGCTATAGGGAAACTGACACATGGATCAATCCATAATTTCACAAGTGGATAGTGTGAATTATTCTGAGTCAAAAGTTGTATTTGTTACCCCAATTTGTTCAGGGGTTACAGAGATGTAGCCAAAACATCTTGTATGGTAATGAAGGCTTAAAGGGATTATCCACTATAAGGTGATTTTAGTACTTACCTGCCAGACAGTAATGGACATGCTTAGGAAGGATCCCTACTTGTCTTGGGGCTAAATGGCTATGTTGTGAGGCCACCATAAGGTAGCTGCTTTCTTTTTGTGAAATGGCTATTTCCTGTTGGAGTTCCCTCCCTACAATTACAAGTCCCAGGATCCCTTGTTTGTAAGTGTGAGTTAACTTTTCTCCCTCCCAAACATCAGCCACCCCATCCATTGAAGCACACTTGGGACAATTCCCTGCAGCCCTGTGGAGTATGATCATTCTCCCACCCGGCAGTCGCTCCACCCATTGAAGCAGACAGTCTCCCTTTCTACACCTGACTTGTGATTTCTTGTCTTGGGCCGCACTGCAACTTAGAAAAACCTGAGACGACACTCATTTTGTATTCTGTTGAAAATAAACATCGGTGCAAACATCACACAAGAATTACAAGAACAGCCATCAAACACAGGTACAGACACTATATTAGGAACTACACTAACTTTACAGTGGCTGTAGCATAACCAAATAAAAAAATAAAAAAACTGGAATACCCCTTTAACTGCAACCAGGGGCATCTTCTAAAGCTAACTGCAACTATGGCACATCCCCTGGATCCCGTCTGTGCTGCCCCCTCTCATCCATATCCATGTTCTTTTAGCCCACGTGTCCTCCTCCCCTCAGCACTGGTCTCTTCTCCTCTCTCACATCATTGTGACATGAGAGACTATGGCAATGTGTCCTGGCCACTTTGGCTCTCTTCCTCCGGACCTTGGAGCTCTGCCACTCTCTTTACTTCATAGAAACATGAGTGCGAATGGTCATTTGAATGTGCCTCATGCTGACGTTGCGCTCCCACCCTGAACATTGGCATGCAGTCTTTCTCTCACACCTCCATGACACGAGAGAGAGTACCAGGCCTGGTGGAGCAGAGCCGAAGTGCTGAAGAGGCCAGGTCACATGGCAATAGTCACCTTATGTGAAGTAAAGGGAGGTCTATGATCAGTAAGATACTGATGAATAATGGATAAATAAATAGATAGATAGATAGATATGAGATGGGTAGATATGAAATAGATAGGTAGATAGATAGAAAGAAAGAAAGATAGATAGATATCAAAACAGGATGACCGTAAATTCAGGAGTTAGGCCGGTTCAGAGAGGAACCATCAGGGAGCCAGATAAAATCAATGGATTTATTAGATGCAACGCGTTTCGCTGCGCATGCGCAGCGAAACGCGTTGCATCTAATAAATCCATTGATTTTATCTGGCTCCCTGATGGTTCCTCTCTGCGCCGGACTAACTCCTGAATTTACGGTCATCCTGTTTTGATTCTACTTCTACCCAGGAGGGCTGCAGTGGACCTATACATATATTCATTCTATACTTTACCTTGTTGTGTGTGGGCGCACAACCAACTCTGGTAAGCGGCTTGGGAATTACCGTCCCCTTCCCCCACTAACAAGACCTGCTGATCCCGCACATGAGGCGCCTTCCTCCCTCTCTCTAGATAGATAGATATGAGATGGATAGATATGAAATAGATAGGTAGATATATAGAAATATAGATAGATAGATACGCGATAGATAGATAGATAGATATGAAATAGATAGGTAGATAGATAGAAAGAAAGATATATAGATATGAGATGGATAGATATGAAATAGATAGGTAGATAGATAGATAGATATGAGATGGATAGATATGAAATAGATAGGTAGGTAGATAGAAAGATAGATAGATAGATATGAGATAGATAGATAGATATGAAATAGATAGGTAGATAGATAGAAAGAAAGATAGATAGATAAATTAAACAGTAAGTTGCAGCACTACTTATCCAAATTCTTGAACGTTGTTAGTGCCCCCAACCCAATCAAAGTCCTTCCAATACAAAGTGATAGCGCCGCACTCCAAAATGTGGTATAAAAAAAAGTGGGTTTATTGGCTGATATAACAGCAATGTTTCAAAATGGTCCTATTATAGGAAAAAAACTTTGCTATCATGTGAGCCACATTTTTTGATACCACATTTTGGAGTGCTGTGCCATTGCTTTGTTTGTATTACAGTATATTAGATAGATAGATAGATAAATAAATAAATAAATAAATATGACATACAAATAGGTAGTAGGTCAATATAATATAATAAAATATATGCAACAATAATAATATTAAAAAATAGTTATTTATTTAATTTATTTATTTACGTATATACATTCTGCATTTATTTTATTCCACAGCCCCTGCTACAGGCGGAATGGATCTGCCATTCTAGTCATATACACAGATTATAATGTGTTGACTCAGTAGTGAAGCCATAATTCTCTGTTTATTATGAGGGAGAGGACTATCCGCTCTGGACTCTGTGTCTCCCCCATGGAGAGCAGATCATTTCTGGCAGCTGAATTCTCTCCAGCCTGTGAACAGTCATTTCTCAGCATCATTGCTAGGTCTTACTAGAAGGATGGCTGCTTAATCTGAAATGTATCCAAGCACATTTACAATTGTGTCAGAGATTGCTCATACTGGGATCCCAGTTAAGCTACAGATTGTTTTACTACCTCCTGCTTTTCCAATCCTGCCGTACATAAACATTTGTTGACTGCTTGCCGTATGCACATTTGTTCCAGCTTGCAGCCGGTGCTGACTTTCTCCTTGACTATCCTTGGGCATTTTTACTATGTTGCAATTATTCAGCATTCTGTTCCTTTTTATCTAACGGCTTAGTAGCTACTTGGTGGTTTCTGGGTAAATTGTATCCAAAGAAGGATTATGTCAGCACAAATCTAGTAGTAGTCAGTCTACTCTGAATTCCTTCTTTAAACAGGACAATAGTTATAATAAACTACTCCTCATGGTTACTTAAATGGTCACTGTTATTAACCTCTTAAGGACCAGGCCCATTTTGGCCTTAACCCCTTAAGGACCAAGCGTTTTTCTGTTTTTGCACTTTCATTTTTCCTCCTTACCTTTTAAAAATCATAACCCTTTCAATTGTGCACCTAAAAATCCATATTATGGCTTATTTTTTGCTCCACCAATTCTACTTTGTAATGACATCAGCTATTTTATCCAAAAATCTACGGCGAAATGGAAAAAAAATCATTCTGCGACAAAATTGAAGAAAAAAAAACACCATTTTGTAAATTTTGGGGGCTTCCGTTTCTTCACCGTAAATTTTGCGGCAAAAATGACACTCTATCTTTATTTTGTAGGTCCATACAATTAAAATGATACCCTACTTATATAGGTTTTATTTTGCCGTACTTTTGGAAAAAATCATAACTACTTTCACGAAAATTAATACATTTAAAATTGTCATTTTCTGATCCCTATATCTTTTTAAATTTTCCGCACACGGGTGGTATGAGGGCAAATTTTTTCCTCCGTGATCTGAAGTTTTAATCTGTACCATTTTTGTTTTGATCAGACTTTTTGATCGCTTTGTATTACTTTTTTTTTATGGTATGAAAAGTGACCAAAAATACGCTATTTTTTGCGTGTATGCCATTGACCATTTAATTTAGGATTTATTTTTATAGTTCAGACATTTACGCAAGTGGCGATACAATATATATTTATATTTATTATGGTTATATATTTTTATATGGAATTTGGGAAAAGGGGGGTGATTTAAACTTTTAATAAGGAAGGGGTTAATGTGTTTTTAAATTTTTTTAAACTTTTTTTTTTTCTTTACACTTTTAGTCCCCTTAGGAGACTTTTAGGAGGAATCATTTGATTCCTCATACAGATCAATGGGATTACATACAATCCCATTGATCTGTGTGCTCTGCACTCGATTGATAAAGGCTTCCTCATTTTGACCACCGGAGCCGCCGCAGGAGGAGAGGTAAGCCCTCAGGCTACCTCAGTAGTGGATCGTCCCCCGCGATCACGCTGCGGGGGGGCGATCCACTTCTCTGGACCACTAGGGACTGGATACAGGCACCTTTAGACTAAAGGGTTAATCTAAAGGGTTAATAGCCGGCAGCGGCGTTTGCCGCATGTCAGCTATTAACGCTGGCCCCCAGCTACAAGAATCAACTGGGGCCAGCCGGTATGACGCGGGCTCGAGTCAGGAGCCTGTGTCATACACCGTTAACGGCCATTGGACCAGTATAGACGTCCATGGTCGTTAACGGGTTAAGGACCAGACCAATTTTATTTTTGCATTTCCGTTTTTTCCTCCTCGCCTTCTAAAAATCATAACTCTTTTATATTTCCATCCACAGACCCATATGAGGGCTTGTTTTTTGCGTCACCAATTGTTCTTTGTAATTACATCCCTTATTTTACCATAAAATGTACGGCGCAACCAAACAAATATTATTTATGTGGGAAAATTGAAAAGAAATTTTGGAAGGTTTTGTTTTCACGCTGTACACTTTACGGTAAAAATGACATGTTTTCTTTATTCCGTGGGTCAATATGATTAAAATGATACCCATGTTATATTCTTTTCTATAATTGTACCGCTTAAAAAAAATCTCAAACCACTTTAACAAAATTAGTATGTTTGAAATTGCCCTATTTTGACCACTTATAACTTTCTAATTTTTCCTTATATGGGGCAGTATGAGGGATCATTTTTTGTGCCATGATCTTTAGTTTTTATTAGTACCACTTTTGCTTAGGTTTTACTTTTTATAATTTTTTTTTTTTTTAATAAAATGTGACAAAAAAGCAGCAATTTAGGAAAACTGTGGACAGACAGAAAGGAAGTTTAAAAAGAAAAGAACTTCCTCTGTAGTATACAGCAGCTGATAAGTACTGGAAAGGTTAAGATTTTTAAATAGAAGTAATTTACAAATCTGTTTAACTTTCTGGCACCAGTTGATAAAAAATATGTTTTCTGGTGGAATACCCTTTAAAACAACTTGAAAAATAATTGAATTTATTCCTAGGTGATCCTAGCAGTGTTATAAAGGACTTTAGAGCTCTTATGTAATGTTATACTTGTGATTTGAGGCTTATTTAATTGCCAGTTTGCAGAGAACCTGTTCATTGCGAAGCATACCCTTTTTCGGAAAGTGGTGGGAGCCGAACTTTTAAAAAGTTCAATAAACTCTACTCTTGAGGGGAACGGTTAAGCTTTTTCGTTCTCACCCATTCGGTTTCCAATGTAGCAGAGCTAAGTTTATATTTTCCTCTGTGCACCACTTTTAAATTTAAAATGGATCACTGATTTTCTCTATCTTTTCACATGTGTAAACTTAGCATCTGGGGCGTCCCAATGGTCTTTTAGACTTCTTTAAACCTTAGCATTTAGCCCTTGGAGGTAATGTTCACAGTAGTGCCATAGGAATGAAACTCTCATGTAAGTTTTGTCTGGTGCAAAAATGCGTTAGAAGAAAATAGTGCTTCTTAAAGCAGGTTTAGATTGCATTTCTGTTGATGGGACTGTGAAATGTTCACTGAACATATGCCTCTTATGTAAGTATTATGGTTTATATAGTGGTAGTGGAGACATTGCTGGGTGCTGGCGAAAACAGAGTGCAGAGTCTAGAATCTAGTTTTCACCCTGAGTAGGTATGGACTTTACAGTATGTAGATCCCTTGTTCTCAGTCCCTAGAATATCCTCAGATTGGATAAGAACTACAAGGACCCGGTTACCTGCGACAGGAAGAATTCAAGAGGAGTGCCTTGTCCTAGGATCATCCAAAGATACCCATTACCTTGACCGCCCAAAATGAATTACAGCAAGACTTTTAAACAGGAACCACCAAGCCACATTTAAGTGCTGGAAATGAAAAAGAAAAGGGCTGTCAAGGAACCAGTGCAAAAATGACCATGGTCTCCTCCAGCAGTGGTCTCTAAACTGTGGACCTTCAGGATCAAACAGGCAGCAGCTGAGAGTAGTAATTTGGTTGAAGTCCACAGTTTTGAGACCACTGACGCTCAATGTTGGAGCAAGAAGATGTGAGTAACTGTATGAAATTGAATGGCTGTACAGTTCAGTTGCAATTCTAGGTTGTGATTAATTACAGTGGATCGTAAAGCAAACACAGACTTTCCTCATGGTTACTGTAACATAGGGCAGGGAATGGTGCAGCCCTGAGCTCACCCAGAACCATTATCCCTGCCTACTTGCGTTATTGCACTAGTCAGTGGATCTTCAACTGGATGGTGGTCCCTGTGCTATGGTAAACAGGTTACTGAAGTCAGAACACTATCTAGCTCAGGATACACAGGTAAAGGATCACACAAGACATAACAAAGAAGTACAACACACCAGGCTGGCATAAAAGCAAGAGAAGCAATAGATCAGGACCTATCCAAAGGTGAAGCACAAAACACAAACACAGGTCTGAATACAAGTCAGTATTCCAAGAAGCAGCAGAAGATTCCCAGGATCATCAGGCACAAAACGTTCAGAAGACAAACCTCTCACAGACAAATAATAGCAATACATATTCTATATTTATTTAAATCTCTCAAAGACAAATAATAGCAAAACATATTGTATATTTATTTAAATCTCTCAAAGACAAATAACAGCAATACATATTCTATATTTATGTAAAGGGGTACCCTGCTCACCAGTGTCCAGAACATTTAGTTCCGAACATGGGGTGCGGGCTTCTGTGGTCACCCCACCTCCTTGTAACCACATCCCTTGTAACCAAATCACACCCCGCCCCATGACATCACGCCCCACCCCCTCAATGCAAGTCTATGAGATGGGGGCATGACGGCCGTCACCCCCCTCCTATAGACTTGCATCGAGGGGGCAGGGTGTAACGTCACGGGGGCAGGGTGTGACGTCACGAGGGGGCGGGCAACCACGAAGCCCGAAACCCAGCGTTCGGAACTAAGGGTATGTTCACACTGCGGAATATCCGCTCACGGAATTCTGCGAGCAGATATTCCCTCAGGCGTCCGCCACCGAAAATACTTTGGCGGTAGGACCGCGAGGCACTGCACTGTCAGCTTTAACAGCTATGCAGTACTTGCAAAATTCCATGCAAAGAATGAACATGTTCTTTCTTTGCGCGTAACAATTTCAGCGGCGGAGTTGTCCGCTGCTGAGATTCCACAGTGTGAACTGGTCTTGCAGAAGAACCATTCACACTGATGGTACTGTTCACTGCGCAGAATTCTATTTGCGGAATACTGCTTGCAAAATTCTGTGGGAATTCTGCAGCGTGAACGTACCCTAAATGTTCTGGACTCTGGGGAAGACCTAACCTTAACCTCTAACCCTAACGTACCCTAAATTTTCCAGACTCGGAGCTTAATTAAAACCAAATATATCCACTTACATATGTGTGTGGCTTTTAACTATGCTTAAATCCAATTGATTTCACATAGAACTGTCACCTTATCTCATAAACTAGCCCTCCTGAATATAGGCCGGCACTCAGCAGATGCTAAGTATAGAACTCCAATCTGTCATATCCTCATAACATATAGGTCATTGATTGCATCTAAATGGAAGTCTGCTAACATACCTACGGTTGCTGAAATTATTGGGACGGTTAAAACCAACTGCTTCTACGATATAACCTTTGTCTGGAAGAACAACTCCGGTGTGAAAGTGGGGAATGTTGGAGAAGTTGGAAGAAACATTTCCCGACCTAGATGACATTGAAGCATATTGTGCCCTCTGTAACTAACTTTACACTTGTGACCCTTTTTACACATACCTACATACAACCACTTTCCAGGTTCGGTATGTTTGAGTCGAGAGAGGGGGGGACTACGGGATCCGGATATGCCTTCAACGAGACATATGAAGTATCCGGGTGTGCCTAATAATACCTGTTGATCCTTTTCCGTTCCTCTTATTAATTGTGAATGACTATTCCATGGGTATGACTGTCAATACACGACAATTATTACTACATTTGTACTTTTTGGACCAAACTCATTATCCTACCGAGTGATATTTCCGTATTTACATATGATCTATGTATATTTTCTTTTTGTGTTTTATTCTTATAATGTTTCTTGTAGGGCCATGAAGTTGTAATGGCCTGTGTTATATGTAATTTATGTTATTTGTAAATTCTTGAAAAATTCAATAAAAACATTTGAACACATGCTTAAATAAATATAGAATTTCTTAGCATATATATGACTATTACGAGAGATTCATCTTCTGAATGTTTTACGATTGATGATCCCAGTTATCTTGCTTTGCTTTTTTGGAATACGGATTTTCCGATGGATTTAGGATTCCTGGTGGCTGCATCATTCTTTTTGGATACTCTTAGCTGAGAGCACGATAAGTTGTTGTGTGTTGCTTACACAACAAGAACAGATGAGCGGTTGCGCGAAAGGGTTCGTAACACCCTATATATTTATACATTTATTGGGAATGCACTGCACCATGAGGAGCTCTGCTATATTTTTTTCACACAGAACTGAATACAAGTCAGGATACAGGTTCAGGTAACAGATACAAAGTAGATCGGATAAAACTGATCATAAGTACAGACAAGACAAGGCTACTAGATAAACGGGTCAGAACTAAAAAGCCATGGCAAAACCAAAGAGTCAGAGCTGAAACAGATAGGGGTGAAATCATTTTTTTTTTTTTAAATCAAGAGCACAGAATAAAATACCCCGCCTTAGCTGCTGATTGGCCCAGGCCTGACCAGAGCGTAACATGCACAGCCTGGCCAGGTGCAATCATTTCAGTTGTCTTTTATATTTATGAGCACTTATTGCATTGCACAAAGGGTGTCTCTCACTCTGGAGGGCCAAACATGCTTATTAGCTACTTAGGCAATTCATTACTTTTAATGGAAAGCAATGTAAGGCCTCATTCACGCTACCATTATGACACGGTAGTGTGCTGGCCGTCGGGGTCGCCAGGGAAAAAGCAGGAGAAAAAATACAGCTTATAATAGGGTCCATTGAGACGCGCTGTTGCTCGTTGTGCCCTGTCAAAATGACGCCCATCAAACTCGTCCAAAAAAACTGAGTGATTCTTGATGGAGCACAACGGCAGTGTGAAAGAAGCCTAATACTTGCTTTTTTTCTGTGTTGACACTGCAGAAAATTAAACACTTGATGCCTGATTACAAATAAATACTGGAGATTCCCAAAACAGGATTCCTTGTGGGCAGTTAATCATTGGGGAAAAAGTATTGTCCAGTGTGAATGACACATTTAAAAGAAGCATAATCCTTATAGTACTGCATACTATTATTAGAAAATAATGTAGAGGTTCTTGTGTGTCTTGTGCTTACCTGTTTTAGCTGATGTGATAGCCTGCATGAGATTGACTTAAAAAATGACAAATTTTTTATCAGCTTTTTCATGGGAAAAAAAATCTGAAAAGATTCAGCTAATAATTCCATGTGTGAAAGTGTAAAACTGATATATATATATATATATATATATATATATATATATATATATATATCCTGATCTCATTGAAATAGCAGCAACATACAGATCTGTGTGGGGAGGGGTCTGGGAGCTAGTAGGAGGGGGTCTGATAGGTGAATATGTCCTTCTGTAGTTCATAGGAAGTCAGCTGACCAAGGACTGACATCCTTTGACACACATTAAAAATTGTTACTGCCTTTGTGTCAGACTGGTGATCACATGACCAAATTAGAGAAATCAAATGTATAGATGCAGCTGTGCTTTAATAAAACAAATGGTGATGCATGATGACTTATGATGGTGAATGTGCATGATATGAGCAAAAAAAAACGAATGAAATAAACAAAAAATCTCATCTTATTTAAATTAGTGCTAAAATAACTACCGTATTTATCGTCGTATAACACGCACTTTTTAGGCTAAAATTTTTAGCCTAAAGTCTATGTGTGTGTTATATGCCTATACACCCCCAGGAAAGGCAGGGGGAGAGAGGCTGTCGCTGCCCGCTTCTCTCCCCCTGCCTTTCCTGGGGTCTAGAGCCCTGCTGCCGGCCCATCTCCCCCCTTGCTGTCGGCATCGGCAATGGGGCGCCGGTACCGATAGTCAGGGGGACAGAGCGGGCAGCGGCGCCGATAGCCAGGGGGAGAGAAGGGCCGGCAGCAGGGCTCTAGACCCCAGGAAAAGCAGGGGGAGAGAAGCGGGCAGCGACGGCCTCTCTCCCCTGCCTTTCCTGGGGATGTATCGGGGTATACACGCGCACACACGCACCCTCATTTTACCATGGATATTTGGGTAAAAAACTTTTTTTACCCAAATATCCTTGGTAAAATGAGGGTGCGTGTTATAGGCCGGTGCGTGGTATACCCCGATAAATACGGTAATTGTTATATGATTTCTCTGTAACGTTACATTTTATAAAATGTCAGACAATAGTACTGTCAGATTCAGAAATGTTTTATATGTTGTACATCTTGGTAAAACATTAACCTTTCTAATATACTTAATAAGAACATTTTATTTTTATAGAAATCATGGCTTATAAAAAAAAAATACCACTAGGGGTCACCATACCATCCAGAACATAATCCTGTCTGGCTGCAGAATCATCTTTGTCCAAGCCGAGGCATAGGCTGGGACAAAGTCCAGTAAGTGAGGGTGGGACTAGCAGTCTTCTGTGCTCACTCCTGTCCTATCAGGCTCCTGTCTTAAAACTGAGAGGAGGGGGTTAAAGAGCAGACTTCAGTGATTAGATGAAGAGACCCATCACTCAGGAAGAAGGATAACTTATGTAGAGTGAGGACACACTCCCTCCAAAGTACAAGATGATTAACCAGATGAGGCTGGGTTCACATCACGTCTTATGCAATACGGGGCTGCATACGGCTGGGGGGAGCTAAAACCGGGTGCTCCCGTATCCCTGCGGTATGCGGCCCGTATGTAATGTATTTCAATGAGCTGACCGGAGCGAATCGCTGACTCCGGTCGGCTCATTGAAATACATTACACATGGGCCGCATATGACAGGGATACGGGAGTGCCCGGTTTTAGCTCCCTCCAGCCGTATGCGGTCCCGTATTGCATAAAACGTGATGTGAACTCAGTCTGAGCAACAGATGGGTATTTGTGAAAGAAATACAAGCGCTAGACACATAACAATTAAATGTATACGGTTGGGATTAGGTACTGAGTAACATGTAACATTTGTTTTTTTGTGGGATATGACAGGTACTCTTTTCAGAACATAATACAATCTCTGCAGTTAGCACAGGGCTCCCAAGATAACAGTAGCCAACCAGAGGCAACGTAAATACACACACGCCAGACACTATTGGACAGATGACCAGAAAACAAACAACTCAAAAAGACGTAAGACTTCAGCAATGCAAATAACATCATTTTATTTCTTAATTGCTGTGTTAAATAGGAAAAATAATCCCCGTCTTGGTTTTTATTTTCCATATCTTGACTCATTTTCCCACTATAATTAGCCTTATGGAATGATTTCTAAGAGTCTCTTTCAGGGGGAAGATGTGCAGTAAAATGCTAGGGGTACTCGCTTGCATCTGTTACATTTTTTCTGAAGTTCTTTAAGCCTATTTAAAAGTAGAAGTTGCTAATAGCTCACTAGTTTTTCAACAGACGTGTTATTTTGATGATGTATCTCACAATATGCCCAAAGGGAACAAATCTTCTTCAAATGATTCTATTTTTAAATCCCTGGCAGATGGATCTAAGATTAAAACTTTTTCAATTAAAACCACTTTTTTTCCAAGCAAGAGAAAATAAATATATGTGCAGTATCTCAATTTTTTTCAATATTGTTTCTAAAACCTATTAATGTGACTCACTAACAGCATAAGACACATCATATACAGACACAGTATCTCCCATTAGTGAGTTCACCCCTCATATATAAAGTATCTCCCATTAGTCCAAACCTCACATTTTGTAAATATTGTATTATATCTTTTTATGTGACAACATTGAAGAAGTGACCCTCTGCTACAATGTACAGTAGTGAGTGCACAGCCTGTATAACAGTGTTTAATGCTGTGTCCCCTCAAAATAACTCAACACGCAGCCAATAATGTCTAAACCTTGGCTACAAAAGTGAGTACATCCCTAAGTAGAAATGTCCAAACTGGGCCCAATTAGCCATTTTCCCTCCCTGTGTCATGTGAATTGTTAGTGTTACAATGTTGATGGCAGATGGCTTCAATTTGGTGTTATCACTCTCACACTCTCTAATAGTGGTTACTGGATGCTCAACATGGCATTTCATGGCAAAGAACTCTGAGGATCAAAAAAAAAAAAAAAAAAAAGAATTGTTACTCTACATAAAGACGGCCTAGGCTAAAAGAAAATTGCCCAGACCCTGAACAGTGGTTTCACAGGACAGGTTCCACTCAGAACAGGCCTCCCCATAGTCAAACAAAGAAGTTGAGTGCATGTGCTCAGCATCATATCCAAAAGTTATCTTTCGGAAATAAATGTATGAGTGCTGCCAGCATTGCTGCAAAGGTTAAAGGGGTGGAAGTTCAGCCTGTCAGTGCTCTGACCATAGGTTGCACTCTGAATTAAAATTGGTCTGCATGGCTGTCACCCCAGAAGGAAATATATTACTGGATACATGTTCTGTGGTCAGATGAGTCCAAGATAAACTTATTTGATCTGGGCCTTCACGAGTCTTTCCATCACTGGGGGGGCTACAGTTTATTGAGGGAACCTTAAACGCCAGTATGTACATGTGACATCCTGAAGCCCTTCTTTCAAAGACTGGACCATAGGGCAGTATTTCAACATGATAATTATGGCAAACACACCCCCAATATGACCACTACCTTGCTAAAGAAGCTGAGGGTAAAGGTGATGGACTAGCCAAGCATGTCTCCAGGCCTAAACCCTATTGAGCATATGTGGGGAATCCTGAAATGGAAGACGGGGGAGCACAAGATCTATAACATCCACCAGCTCTGTGATGTCATCATGAACGAGTGGAAGAAGACAGTGGCAGTAGTGAGGTTTGCTTCTATGGGCACTATGCCAGTGCATGCACATTACATGCCAATTTATGGGACTGAAGAAGCAGACATTGCCCAATTTTGCTTCCACTGCCAAAGATGTCTGGTATAGGCTTTCTCCCTATTCAGAGCACATGCATACAAATGTATGGTGAGGCGGCTTCAGAAGTACCTACTGTACATTGTTCCATTCCTGAAATTCTTTGATCATCTTTTTGCTTCCTTTTACTTCTCATTTTCAACATTCTGAAAAAAAAGCTCTTACCCATACTGTGCCTATGTATGTTCCAAGGGTCCACCATATTTGTTCTATGTTTGCTCTAAATAAAAAGTCCATTAAAAGTCCATTATCTATGATTGGGTTTAGAATGTTTATGATTTATTTTACCAAGATTATACACAAGTATGTGTGCTTCGATTATCCCTATACTACTACTCAATACATGCAGCAGTCCTCATATACCCAGCACACTGCTATAAATCACCTACATACCAATAGTGAAATGCAAAGTAGATTCTTCCCGGGTATAATTATGTAATAAGCGCACACCGCTCCGAATGATCAATTAATCCATAGAATTCATAAAACTGCATTATGCTAAAGGAAACTTGCCAATAGCTTATGTGTAATAGAAGAATGTGACAATATAACATTGCTACATCTATTGATATTGCATACTAAGTGGGGCGCTAAGTCAATCAATCAAGGTACAATGTCCAGGAAAGCGACTCCCATACACTACATTAAACCGGGATGTAAGGTTAAGGTTGTAAGGTTGAATGCCTGATCCCCATCATGCCTCTATTGTACAGCGTACTCTGGAATCTAGCCTTTCCCTCATACAGTATAAGATATTTTTTTTCTAATTGAAATTCCAATCACATTGCACATCGGGGCAGAGAAGTGAAGAAATTACACTGAAGTCTTGAAAGAGAGAGTAAATTGCTTTGATGTATTCTAGAATTAATTTAACTTTTTGCCCAGATACAGATCTTATATTTTATGTTTAATGTCTGCATTACTGATTTAAAAAATGTAAAAAAAATAATTTAAAATTTAAATATTTATTGGATTAAAAGTGAGTTATTTCTTTAAAAAAAAAAAAAGAAAAGAAACTCTCCAGATATTGAAAACGGAAATGAAAACAAATATTGATGGATTTGTAGGAAAACAGTGAGAAATAGTACGAATTCTGAAGGTGATGTCAGAAACAAACTATTTTGGTTGCCAAAATAAATGGTCAATGTTGCCATGTTTAGCTTAGAATGTGAATATAGAGGTGGCCACACACAGTACATTACCTTTGGCTTAATGTATGTTTTGGTTGCCTGTCAAATATTTATGGCTGTGTCCAACATGCCCGACATGGTTAAAAGAATGATTTGGATGTTAGACTTTTTGAAGTCCTCTTGCTACCTCTACAGCTTTGACAGTAGCAATCTAAAGGGTTAATGATGCCTCAGCTACTAAAGTTAACTGCGGACCAAACTTGGGTTTGGAGTGGGCTCGAGTCGTGTGCCCGCTCCATACAGCCTAAACGGCACCATGACGGACTAGATCCATCATGTGTCACGAAGAGGCTAAAGACCACTGGTCTATGACCTACAAGTTTAACATTTATGGAGCGCATACGTCCTGTGCTATATCTCATCATGTCTCTGGTATAATAAATGTCTTCTTTAGGCTCTACTGTCATGTACTGTATGGACAATATGTCCACAGTTAGAAGAATAGTTACCAGATGAGCATTCGATTGCTTCATCACACGGAAAAAGGTTATTGATAAGGTGAAAATGCTCATTTAGTTTTCTAATTATTGTTGTCAGAAAGTCTATAGAAGATCAGAGAGTTCACAGGTAATATCAGAGACAAACCGAGGGAGACAAAAATTCAGTCCGAAAAATAACAATTGCACTGTGATGTGAGTGATACAATACAACAGAATTAAGCTTGGAAAGACTAAGGTCCATCAAGTGCAACCTATACATACTGTATGGGTCAGAGGTCTTGGTAGCATTGCCCCTCACTACTCTTCAGCAGGGCTCAAGTCCCGCAGGAAGGCATGGGAACTGAGTTCTTACACTTTTTTCCCAGCACAGATTTAGTAAAACCTTACCAGAGGATAAGTTGCCCATAGTAACCAATCAGATTGCTTCTTTCATTTTTCAGAGGCCATTTCAAAAATGAAAGAAGCAATCTGATTGGTTGCTATGGGCAACTCAGCAACTTTTTCTCTGGACAGGTTTTGATAAATCTCCCCTCAACTGTTTCTATTAGCATGTATCCTGCAGGGCAAGCCCTTAAATGGAAATCTTGGGTAAGTTCCCTCACTTTTTTTCAGGGACTTGACCCCTGCTCTTCAGTCAGCAACTTGTCAGTACAAAGCCAACTGGTAAGAAACCTGCCAGGTCTTGTAGACCCCTTCCCCCAATCTCCTATTACAGTTTTCTACAGGGATTCCTAACTTAGCTTCTTTATGTCCATAGTCACAGCATGGCATATGGGGGAAATGGGAGGTTAGTCCTTTGGAAATTAACACATTGGTACACATTGATTTAGATTTATAAAGGCAGTGCCAGGCACAGTTTTGAAAAGAGTTGCTACTTTTTGCCTGGTCTGTGCCATGCTTGCCAAGGGGATGGGCAGAGGGGACATGTCATGGCACAACAAGGGTGTGTCATCCTCTGCACCGAATTTACTACAATTTATGCAAGCAGGCATAAATTGTAATACAAATCTACACCAGATCAAATTTCTGCTACATGGGTGCCTTGGATGTGTCAGATGTATCAAGAAGTGTTCACCTCTTAATAAATATGGCAAGGGTGAAAGGGGTGAATTTTACTTAAATGGGCACTGTCAGATGCAATAAAGTTTTTATATATTGTACATCTTGGCACAAACATTTCCTTCTAATATACTACATAAAAAAATGTTTATCTCCTTTTTTATAGCAATTATGGCTTATACAAAAGACCCTAGAGGTCCCTATACCATCCAGAACATAATCCTGCCAGGCGGCAGCATCTTCTTTGTCCCAGCTGAAGCTCAGGCAGAGACAGAGTACAGGAAGTGGGGGTGGGACTAGTACTCCTCTGTGCTCACTCCGGTCCTATCAGACTGCTGCATGAAAACAGAGAGGAGGGGATTACAGAGCTCCCTGCAGGGACTGGATGAAGAGACTCAGCACAACAGATTCAGGAAGGAAGAGAATGCATGATGAGTGAGGGCAGGCTCAGTACTTATCTTGGACATTTCATGAGCAGTGGATGTCAGAATGAGTGAGCAGCAAAACAGAGGGATTTGTGAGCCAAATACAGAAGCTAGACACAAAAAATAATAATCTGCATGACCCAGTGAGTAACATATGTAAATATTATGTTTTCTTTGATATTACAGGTACACTTTAAAACTGTCATATGGATTGGCCAGTCTTGGTAAATTCCCCCTATTGTATATGAAGCACTTAGCAGATGGCACCAATACAATTGTTATTAGAGACAAACTCCAACTATCCTCTTCCTCTGAGGAAAAACTACACAGCATATGTATTAGGGGCCATACACCTTCAATAGCTGTTGAACAAGAGATCATTCAGCTGACCCCATGCAACATAAATATTCAACATGGACAAATGTCCATATGTTCTCAATGGGGAGATGGGAGGTAAGCCAATGCCAGACAACTCTGGTGGCGGTTGATCTCCCTGAGAACAAAAAGGTTGTGCAATTGAAATCCAACATGCCTTATCCATCTCTCACTCAACATCATCTCACCCAACATTGCCTGTTGTGGGAGCTGGGGGAGTGTCACAGAGCCTCATTGCACAGTACAGAGCCCTGCTTGTCCTAGGGGTACAGAGCCCTGCTTGTCCTCAGTGTACAGAGCCCTGCTTGTCCTCAGTGTACAGAGCCCTACTTGTCCTCAGTGTACAGAGCCCTGCTTGTCCTCAGTGTACAGAGCCCTGCTTGTCCTCAGTTCCACGCCCCCAACCGTAGGCTTGCATTGAGGAGCGGAGCGTGACGTCACACAGGGGCGGGGGCGTGACGTCACACGCCGCCGGCCCTGCGGTCGACCGTAATCAGACTGATTACAAACGTGGTGCCGCGTGCATGATCCCGGGCGTCCCCAGCGGCGGGACTCCAGCGATCAGGCATCTTATACCCTATCTTTGAATAGGGAATAAGATGTGTAAGCACCGGAGTACCCCTTTAACCCCTTAAGGACGCAGGGTTTTTCAGTTTTTGCATTTTCGTTTTTTCCTCCTTACCTTTTAAAAATCATAACCCTTTCAATTTCCCACCAAAAAATCCATATTATGGCTTATTTTTTGCGCCACCAATTCTACTTTGCAGTGACGTTAGTCATTTTACCCAAAAATCCACGGCGAAACGGAAAAAAAGCACTGTGCGACAAAATCGAAGAAAAAACGCCATTTTGTAATTTTTGGGGGCTTCCGTTTCTACGCAGTGCATATTTAGGTAAAAATGACACCTTATCATTATTCTGTAGGTCCATACGGTTAAAATGATACCCTACTTATTGAGGTTTAATTTTGTCGTACTTCTGGAAAAAATCATAAGTACATGCAGGAAAATTTATACGTTTAAAAATGTCCTATTCTGTCCCCTATAACTTTTTTATTTTTTTGCATATGGGGCGGTATGAGGGCTCATTTTTTGTAACGTGATCTGAAGTTTTTATCGGCACCATTTTTGTTTTGATCTGACTTTTTGATCACTTTTCATTCATTTTTTAATGGTATAAAAAGTGACCAAAAATACGCTTTTTTGGACTTTGGAATTTTTTTACGTGTACGCCATTGACCATGCGGTTTAATTAACAATATATTTTTATAGTTCGGACATTTACGCACGCGGCGATACCACATATGTTTATTTTTATTTTTATTTACACAGTTTTATTTTTTTTATGGGAAAAGGGGGGTGATTCAAACTTTTATTAGGGAAGGTGTTAAATGATCTTTATTAACACTTTTTTTTGTACTTTTTTTTGCAGTGTTATAGCTCCCATAGGGGCCTATAACACTGCACCCACTGATATTTTACACAGATCACTGGCGTGTATTAACACGCCTGTGATCAGTGTTTTCGGCGCTTGACTGCTCCTGTCTGGATCTCAGGCATGGAGCAGAAATTCGCCGATCGGACACCGAGGAGGCAGGTAAGGGCCCTCTCGGTGTCCTGTAAGCTGTTCGAGATGCCGCGATTTCACCGCGGCGGTCCCAAACAGCCCGACTGAGCAGCCGGGATACTTTCACTTTTGCTTCAGACGCGGCAGTCAGCTTTGATTGCCGCATCTGAAGGGTTAATACAGGGCATCACCGCGGTCGGTGATGTCCTGTATTAGCCGCGGGTCCCGGCCGTTGCTGGCCGCCGGGACGACCCGATATGAAGCGGGGTTGCCGCGTGACCCCACGGCATATCGCGGAAGTCGGCGGAGGACGTAAATATATGTCCTTCATCGTTAAGGGGTTAAGTCTTTATATCCCATCCATGAAAACCTGAAGGCCCATTCTGTTTATCCATTCTTTGATTCTACATGGAATTACACAGAGAATTGTGCCATGTTCCAATGCAAAGCTTCTGGGAGGTAATTCCCATATGATGTGGTGCTGAACATATGCCTATAGATTTATAGCACAAAACCATTGCGAGTCCATGGGTGCATGACACCTGGGTAATAAGGATATAGTAGAGCCATTGATAAGTGAGCACATAAGGAGATATCTTGTGCATCCTGTATTAAATTGTATATATGTACTTGTAAGAGTCTTATACTTGTTTGCACTCTATTATACTGTGCATTTAGACTTTATGGCCCTCTAAACAGTAGCAATAGACATTGGACTGTGGATTTAAAGGCCACTTAATCATAGTCTGGGATCTATAAAGAATAATCCTGGCTGAAGTCGGCTCACTACTTCTTTACCTTATATGCCCTCAATTGTTTTATCTTCTCATTTAACAATTTTCCAGACCCTGATTTAGTAATACCAGATGTGGGTTGTTTGTTTCTTCTTTGTGTATTTATTCAAGACAAGAAGCATTGCTAACACAATACAGAGACATATTTAGTGGCTGAAGAAAAGTATATGAAAATAAGGACACTACTATTATTCCTGAAGTACCATTACTTTCAAAGAGCTGCTATATCAGCCTAGTAAATTCAATGTAACTTACAATCCAGTTTACCTATGCCAGTTTTCTGGTGTAAATGCATTGACAAATATTCAGGCAAGTCTGAGTGCCATGAAAACGGGGTAGGGGCTTCACAGTCATATCAAAAGGGATGGTGTACCAGTATGAGAAGACACCAGTATTACCGTATTTATCGGCGTATAACACGCACTTTTAAAACTTAAATTTAAGGAAAAAAGCCTGCCTGCGTGTTAGATGCCGATAAATCTTCTGGTCACTGATTTAAAGAGGCTGCAGCGGCTGCTTGTTAAGTATTAGCAGCACGGCCGCGGCCACTTTAAATTAGTGACCAGTGGCCTCTCCTCCCCGCTCTGGAAAACTGTCACTTGTTTTCTCCTGCACTATCCACAGGTACTGGTGGATAGTGCGGGAGACTCTGTTTAAAATGAGCCCTACCTTGTTCGGATTCACCCTACCTTTTAATCAGCGTCTCCCGCACTATCCACCAGTACTTGTGGATAGTGCGGGAGAAAACAAGTGACAGTTTTACTTTTCATTTTCCCTACCTCCCCCCTCCCTCATCATTCCCCCTTTTCCCTGCTTTTTATAGTTCTTTTTATTATCCTTACCTGGCTGCGCTTCGGCAGGTCAGGTCAGGTGGTCTTGCAGGCTGCGGTCAGTGAAGCAGATGAGTGACGTCCTCTGCCGGCTTCTCTGCACGGCATCAGTGACATCACTTTTAATTTCCTGTAGTCGCCGCCGAAAAGTGACATCCCTGATGCCGCGCAAGGAGCCGGGAGAGGACGTCACTCATCTACTTCACTGACCGCAGCCCGCAAGACCCCCCGTCTGACCTGACCTGCCAAAATGCAGCCAGGTAAGGAAAGGGGAAGAGTGGTCTTCAACCTGCGGACCTCCAGATGTTGCAAAACTACAACTCCCAGCATGCCCGGACAGCAGTTGGCTGATAGGAGCAGTGATGTGGGGGTGTGGTGGGAGATGGTCCGTATGGCGCACTCTGCACTTTTTAAGGCCCTAGTATTATATAATCTGTTTGATGACATAGCCTGTTCAGTGGTTTACAAAACATGGACACTGGAGACATGAAAATGTGATATGATCTGATGAGTCAAGTTTCCCAGTTTTTTTTTCAACTTTTCCAACTCAAGTGTATGTCTGGAGATAACCAGATAAAGCCTACAATGTAGACTGTCTTGAACCATTCTCAAGCATGGCAGGGCTGCTGTATGTTTTGAAGTGCGACACATGGCACTTGTTGTGTATGATAGTTGTCCTCAAAGGTTAAGTATGAACCCAGAAGTATCTGGAAATTATAAGTGACCAACTATACCTTCTGGTCCAGTTGTTTTTTCCCAGATGGTAATGCAATCTTCAAGGATGACTATGCTGCTATCTATATTTTTTGGTGCATTGGACATTTGTCACATCCAGGGAAGGGATCAATTCAGAGCTGAATCTTTCCCAAATTACTTTCCCCACCTACTTGAATGATCCGCCCTAAACTGCAGCCCCCAACTGGGCAACGATACCTAAAATCGCTAAGGAGTGTCAGGGAAATCAGGTAGGCCAGGTCAGAAACACACAAGCAGAAAGGTGCAAATCAGCAGGACCAAGAACAAGCCAGAGAGTCCAATCTAAAGGGAAGTGCAGTACAAAATCAGAATTGGAAACTGTTTCTCTTATCTAAATTAAATCTGTACAATTCTACTATTTACAGGGATCCCATCCTCGTTGCTAATTGTTATGTCTTGTAATTAATTATAAGTCATAATTAATGATGATGTGACAATATATTGCAGAAACAGAGTCAGGACAAGAATAGGTCAAACCAGGAGGGTAGTGTAGTACAAAGTCAGCAGGCAAAGGCAGAGTCAGGTCACAAGCAGAGGTCAGGTCACGGCAGGTCAGGATATGTATATAGGGAATACAGGAGTCAGGAATGCAGTTATGGGTAAGAACTTCAATCACAGACCTAGAACTGTAGTATAAATATGCTGCCACTGGGAGGTGTAAGTGCATGTGTCACAGCTGATTGATCAAGCGCTCACCACTGCTAATTGGCTAGGATGCACTGCATCACACAGTGGCAAAAGGCAATGACATATGCTGTATTATGTTAAAAACAAAAGGTCCTACCACTTAGTAATAAAATGTGTGATCTGTTGTTAATGTTCTAGATATTTTATCCAACCTCTCTCTCTATGTTAAAGGGTAAGGGCTGCATGGGCAATCCAGCGATCTACACAATTGATTAATAAGATCAGAGTTAGTTATCAGGAGTGTGGACAATACCATTACCTATGGATGGCTGTTCTGGTACAACCAGTCTTTTATAGAGATGACAGAGATGGAAATGCTCTGTGTTGGAGAAAGAAAAGCATAATGTTATTGGTGCAGAGCTGCCTCCGTACATCATCATATCTGCTGCTTTTCTCAGATCAAAATTTGTGGGATAACTCAGTAGTGGGCTTAGATTTAAAAAAATCTCAGACTTTCTATTTTTAATCTGTATGCATTTTTTATGGAATGGTTTAAGCCTGAAGGTATAGAAATACTTGGTGGAAATTGCTCCTGTCTTTAATACAACAGAAACACAGACAATATTGACAGCACATAAAGTCCAGATCATGTTGTCTGCCCATTGTATCTATTGATTCTTCTACCTAATAACAGATTTGTGTATGTTACGGCCATGTTTAAGTTCACAAGCCTTGTGCACCAAGTTATCTTATGGATTTGTATTCTATGAATTTGTAATATGGAGTCCGTGGGCTTAAATTGTACTTCTTAATCCTCTAATTTTATGCTGATTCACATTGCAGTATTTTTCTCCTGGATTTAGAGAAAAAATGATCCATGTGCCAGTGCATATTGTCCATATCGAGCAGAAGTCTCATGTATATCAGAGCAATTAATGTGGTTGCTTGGGGTTGGGCTTCACCAAACTCACCAAAATCTAAACATAAATATATTTCATGCTCCCTGTACAGGGAAGTGTTTAAAGATTTATGTTAGAGCACAAAGTATAAAACGGCTAATTTTCAGCACACCTTCTTAAGGGGGTATTCCAGTGTCCCTTAAAAAACTTCATATTATGGAGCTCCTTCTGGTCTTCTGGCCTGCTTCCGAGACGAGAGGTCAGTGCAGGACCTGCCTGGTCAGCCAACCACTGAGGCCAGTGACTGAGCAGATATGTTTTTAAAGTCAATGGGAGTTACTCTTTGCTGTTTTTAGCATCATGACCACCTCCATCTAATGTAACCAGGTTATATAGGACTGAGGGCACATTGTTCTTGAGATAGCGTAGGTGCAGTTCCCAGAGGTGGACCCACATCTATTAGGCATTTATGGTTTATCTTGTGCATCTGCCATTAAAAGGGTATTTCGGCCAAAGACATCTTATCCCCATGCAAAGGATAGGGGAGAAGATGTCTGATTGTGAGGGGCGTCTTTCATAACATGACTTGAGGGGGCGTGGCATCATGTCATGAGAGGGCGTGGCATGACGTCACTTCTCCAGTCCCGGAAACACAGAGGTTTTTGAGATAGGAGCAGCAGCCCCACGTAGAATGCATGTGCTGCACAGAGATTGCGGGGGGGTCCCAGCGACAGGACCCCCACGATCGGACATCTTATAGGGGATAAGATGCCTTTGGCCGGAATACCCCTTTAAGTTTCCAGTTTAAAATTTTCCAGTCAAAGAGATATCTGTTGCATTGAAGAAACGGTTCAGTGACTACAGATTTAGCTTTGCCTCAACTTTAGGCTGGTTCACATGCAGTATTTTGTAGCCAAAACCGGGAGTGGAACCAACACAAAACCTATAATGGAAAAAAGGGTTTTTCTACGTTTTGGCTAAAAATACTTTATGTAAAACCAGCCTCATACTGTAAATATACTTAGGGGCCATATGGGATTACTACATTAGTATTCTTCCTTTAAATCAAGTTACCATAACGTAGCAAAGCTGATGTTTATTACAGTGTTTTATTTTAAATACTTAAACCTTAGAAAAGTGTAAAAAAAAATAAAATAAATAAAAGAATGAATGACAGTAAATTATCACCATGAAAATGCAAAACAGCAAAAGAAAGAAATCTTAAAGGTCTCATTATAACAACCTGGAATAGCATAATATTAAGAAAGTATGAATGAAAATCCTTGGACTGGAAATAAAGCCAAATCACAAGAACGAGTCATAAGAAAAGCCTCTAATGAAGAAAAACAGCAACCGCGGACTGTGGAGTAAGTTAATGGCACAGACATCCAGCTAGTGTACAAGGAGGACGTTACAATACATCGCTCTTATTACACAAGATAGAACCGGTATAATGAAGCCGATAATTGGCCATCACATGAAACCATTATTTACTGCTGGCTCACATATATACAGTAGTTTTAGCTTAATGGGTAATTCAAAAAGATAAAGAAAAATATGTTATTCAAGATCAACTGAATAAAAATATACATACAGAATTCAGTACAATGATCCTTGTATACGGTACTTAACCCGTCCCGGACACAGGGCGTACAGGTACCCCCTGGAGTCCTGGGATTTAAATGGGCACTGTCATCAACTTTTTTTTTGATGTGTTGTAGTACATATATACTACAACATATCTCTAATATATTTTCATTATTTTTTTATTTTATTAATATGTTGTAATTTACGTTTGAAAACCGGCCACTACGGGTCTCCCTCCTAGGGGCCGGCTGCAGGCTCGCATGACATCACGCCTGAATTCGGACCGATGTCGGCCGGGCAATCGGTCCAAATTCATTCAGCCTGCGCTCATTCAGCCTGCGCTCGCTCCCTGCCTGTGAAACAGCTGGAGGCACCCTGTATAGGTGAACCAAGGGCGGAAGTGTCTGCCCCAGCAGGCATCAGTGATGTCGCGCCTGCTGGGGAAGTCTGCCTGGTAGTGAGCACACTACCAGGCAGACAAAAAGGCATTTTTAATATAGTGAAAAAAAAATTAAAGGCAGGGAGGAGGTTAGGGATAGATGGGCAATAGGCAGGGACAGAAACAAAAAAAAAAGGATGGTAAGAGCTACTCTTTAAGGACCGAAGGCATACCTGTATGCCCTGAAAGTTTCCGTTCACCGTCGTTACCAGGGTGGTGAACGTAACAGGATGCCTGCTGAAATCTCTCAGCAGGCATCCTGTGCAGACCCCTGGGGACCCCCCTCCCCCCTTGTCGGTGATCGCCGCAAATCGACAATCAATTCAGACCAGCGATCTGTGGCATTTCCTGGTCAATCGGGTCTCTGAGTTGTTTTAATGTGTACAGTAGGGCTAGAGTCACACTGTGTCTGTGTTTACATTTGGCATATACTCTTGAAATGGATAAAAATAAAAACGTTAGATGCTAAAACAGATTCTGCGGTTCGCCTTGCTACAGAATCTTTTTGCCATTGACTTACATTATAATATGAAAAAAGTATGCTGTATAAATATGCTGTAATGGGAGAGGTATGTCTGGACCAGTGTGGAGGAGGAGTGGATAAGTTGCCCATGGAGGTCAGTCAGATCGCTACTTTCATTTTTCATAGGCCTTTTTAAAGAGGGGATCTGCGGTCTGACTGGTTGCTGTGGGCGGCTGCTTCACTCTTACTCTGCCTGGGATTTGATGAATCTCTCCCAATGAGTCCATTCTAAAGCAAAATGGTAAATGGTTCCATTAAAAACAGTAGATCACAGTGCAACCCGACCCACAAAAAGCCCAGTAGATGGAAGATTTCAAAAGTCATAAGGGTCAGAATAAGGTAATTGTAAGCATATTTATTTTGTAAAAAAAAAGATTTAACTTTTTTTAAAAGTAGTGTGATAGTATAAAACAAATGCAAATATGAGTATCACTGAAATCATATTAAATGACAATATAAAGAGAACATGCCAGGCTTACCATGAACTGCACTATGTAAAAACAAAAAAACGCAAAAGTAGCAATTTTTTTTGTTTTTTCTCTTTAATTCCTACTCCACAAATGAAATTTTTCTTGGTTTCGCTGTACATTTTATGGTAACATAGAAGGTGTGATTACAAAGTACAATCGGTCAGCAAAAAACAAACCTTGTGGCTGGAAAACTAAAATGCAAAAATGAAAATTGTCCCAGTCCTGAAGGGGTAATGATGTCATCAAGTGTGATGATGTCACAATGCTGGACATACTGATGAAAGGTTCTATTCAAGCAGCTCAGCCTCAGACGAGATAGAGATTGATCATGGAGTTTTATAATATTGCTATACTGAGTGTATCATTGACCCTGTTAGTGATCGGGGTGATATTGTACACCTGTATTAACCCCTTAACCCCTTGGGGACGGAGCCCATTATGACCCTAAGGACGGGAGCATTTTTTGCTAATCTGACCACTGTCAATTTAAGCATTAATAACTCTGGGATGCTTTTACTTTTGATTCCGAGATAGTTTTTTCGTGACATATTCTACTTTATGGTAGTGGTAAATTTTCATCGATACTTGCAACATTTCTTGGTGAAAAATGCAAAAATTTGATGAAAAATGCAAACATTTTGCATTTTTCTCAATTTGAAGCTCTCTGATTGACAGGAAAATAGACATTCCAAATAAATTATATATTGATTCACATATACAATATGTCGACTTTATATTTGCATCATAAAGTTGACATGTTTTTTACTTTTGGAAGACATCAGCGTGCTTCAAAGTTCAGCAGCAATTTTCCAATTTTTCACGAAATTTTCAAAATCGGAATTTTTCAGGGACCAGTTCAGTTTTGAAGTGGATTTGAAGGGCCTTCATATTAAAAATATCCCACAAATGACTTAATTATAAAAACCGCACCCCTCAAAGTATCCAAAATGACATTCAGTAAGTGTGTTAACCCTTTAGGTGTTTCACAGGAATAGCAGCAAAGTGAAGGATAAAATTCAAAATCTTCATTTTTTACATTCACATTTTTTACATTCTTGTAGACCCAGTTTTTGATTTTTTACAAGTGGTAATAGGAGAAAAAGCCCCCCAAAATTTGTAACCCAATTTCTCTCGAGTAATGAAATACTTCATATGTGTATGTCAATTGTTCGGCGGGTGCAGTAGAGGGCTCAGAAGGGAAGAAGCAACAATGGGATTTTGGAGAGTGAATTTTGCTGAAATGGTTTTTGGGGGGCATGTCGCATTTAGGAAGCCCCTGTGGTGCCAGAACAGCAAAAAAATACCCACATGGCATACATAATATTTTGGAAACTACACCCCTTAAGGAACTTAACAAGGGGTACATGTGGGTTGGATGTGTAAATGAAAAAAAAAATCTTTTTTTACTAAAATGCAGTTTTTTCCCTTAATTGTCATTTTTTACAAGGGGTAATAGGAGAAAATGACCCCCAAAATGTGTAACCTCATCTCTTCTGAGCATGGAAATACCCCATGTGTGGACGTCAAGTGCTCTGCTGGCGAACTACAATGCTCAGAAGAGAAGGAGCGCCATTGAGCTTTTGGAAAGAGAATTCGTTTGGACTGGTAGTCAGGGGCCATGTGTGTTTACAAAGCCCCCCGTGATGCCAGAACAGTGGACCCCCCACATGTGACCCCATTTTGGAAACTACACCTCTCACAGAATTTAATAAGGGGTGCAGTGAGTATTTACACCCCACAGGCGTTTGACAGATCTTTGGAACATAGGGCTGTGCAAATGAAAAATTACACTGTTCCAAAAATCTGTCAGACACATGTGGGGCATAAATGCTCACGGCACCCCTTAATACATTACAGGAGGGGTGTAGTTTCCAAAATGGGGTCACATGTGGGGGGGTCAATTGTTCTGGCATGATGGGGGCTTTGTAAACACATGTGGCCTTCAATTCCGGACAAATTTTCTCTTCAAAATCCCAATGGCGCTCCTTCTCTTCTGAGCATTGTAGTTCGCCCACAGAGCACTTTACATCCACATATGGGGTATTTTCTTACTCAGAAGAAATGGGGTTACAAACTGTTTTCCTATTTTACCTTGTGAAAATGAAAAACTTAGGGTAACACCAACATTTTAGTGAAAAATTTTTTTTTTTTCATTTTCCCATCCAAATTTTATGAAAATGTGTCAAACACCTGTGCAGTGTTAAGGCTCACTATACCCCTTGTCATGTTCCGTGAGGGGTGTAGTTTCCAAAATGGGGTCACATGTGGGTATTTATGTTTTTGTGTTTATGTCAGAACCGCTGTAAATTCAGCCACCCTTGCAGAAATCACCAATTTAGGCCTCAAATGTACATGGTGTACTCTCACTCCTGAGCCTTGTTGTGCGCCCGCAGAGCATTTTACGCCCACATATGGGGTATTTCCGTACTCAGGAGAAATTGCGTTACAAATTTTGGGGGTCTTTTTTAGGGCTCCTAAATGAGAGAGCGCCATGCACATTTGAGGACTAAATTAGGGATTGCATAGGGGTGGAAATAAGGGTATTTTACGCCAGTGATTCCCAAACAGGGTGTCTCCAGCTGTTGCTAAACTACTTTTCAATTTTTGCACTTTCGTTTTTTCTTCCTTATCTTTAAAAAATCATAATTCTTTCAATTTTTCACCTAAAAATCCATATGATGGCTTATTATTTGCACCACCAATTCTACTTTATAATTACATCAGTCATTTTACCAAAAAATCTACAGCAAAACGGAAAGAAAATCCTTTTCAAAATTGAAGAAAAAATTCCATTTTGTAACTTTTGAGGCTTCCGTTTCTATGCAGTACATTATCTTTATTCTGTAGGTCCATACAAGTAAAATGATGCCCTACTTATATAGGTTTGATTTTTTCATAAGTCTGAAAAAAAATCATAACTACATGCAAGAAAATGTATACGTTTAAAATTGTCATCTTTTGACCCCTATAACTTTTTTATTTTTCTGCGTATGGAGCGGTATGAGAGCTCATTTATTGCACCGTGATCTGAAGTTTTTAGAAGTATATTTTTATTGGACATATTGATCGTTTTTTATTCATTTTTTCAGGATGTAAAATGTGACCAAAAATACGCTATTTTGGAATTTGTTTGCGCGTATGCCATTGACCGTGTGGATTAATTAACAATATATTTTTATAGTTCGGACATTTCCGCACGCAGTGATACCACATATGTTTATTTTTATTTACACAGTTTTATTTTTTATTTTTAAAGGGAAAAGGGGTGATTCTAACTTTTATTAGGGAAGGGGTTACATTATCTTTATTCACTATAAGACTGCACACACTGATCTTTTACATTGATCAATGGTTTCTCATAGGAAACTATTGATCGATAATTCTCCCGCTTGACTGCTCATGCCTGGATATCAGGCACTGAGCAGTCATTTGGTGATTGGATACCAGGAGGCAGGTAAAGGGACCCTCCTTGTGTCCAACAGTTGTTCGGGAAGCCGCGATTCCCCCGTGGCAGTCCCGAACAGCCCCCTGAGCTAACCGACATTAGTTTACTTTCACTTTTGAACATCGGGTTAGTACCACGTGCTATTAGCCACGGGTCCCGGACGTTGTTAGAGGCCGTGGCCGTGGAACCACGTGGCCCTGCTTTATAGAACGGGAGTGGACTCAGGGCATACAGGTATGCCCTGGGCCCTTAAGTGGTTAAAAAGAAATATAAATCTACAGAAGATGACAACTTGGAGGAAGTTGCTATAGAGACACCAAACAATAAAAAGCAATCTGCAGAAAATGACAACTTGGAGGAAGTTGTAGTACAAACACTAAACAATGAAAAACAATCTGCAGAAGACCATAACATAGAAGTTATCGTGGAGAAACCAGTAGACAACCAGAATGATAGTGCCTTCGAAAATGTGTCAGCGTAGATTACTTCATCTTCCATAAGGTACTTGGGAAAGGCAGCTATGGGAAGGTTGTTTTATCTCAACTGAAAGGCAAAAATTTGTTTTTTGCTATAAAGGCCTTGAAGAAGGGAAGGGTTAAAAAGGAGGAGGCTCCAATGATTAGAAACGTATTCTTGCATTGGCCTGGGAACACCCATTTCTCACTCGCCTTTACTGCAGCTTTCAGACCAAGACACATCTGTTTTTTGTCATGGAACTGCTAAATGGAGGAGACCTGCTCGGTCACCTGAATGACCAGAGAAGATTTGATCTGCACAGGGCTACTTTCTATGAAGCTGAAACATCATCCAGCTTACAGTTTTTGCATTCCAAAAACATTATTCATAGGGATCGGAAATTGGAGAACGAAATGTTAGATAAGGACGGCCACATCAAACTCACAGATTTTGGACTAAGCAAAGAGAACATTTCCAACGATAGAAAATCCAACTCATTCTGTAGGACTCCAGAGTACATGGCTCCAGAGATATTGCTTAAGCAAAGGTACACTTTTTTTGTGGACGGGTGGGCCTTTGGCATTCTTCTCTACAGTATGCTAATAGGAGAGCTGCCATTCCTAGGGAGTAACATATATAATACCTTTAATTTAATTAAAGAAGATATGCCTAACTATCAAAGCTGGATAACTGAATAATAAAAAGACATCCTACAACAACTTCTAGACAAAGATCTCACCAAAAGATTAGGTGTCACAGAGAATATAAGGCTTCATCCCATTTTTAATGCTATAAACTGGACGGCACTAGAGAGGAGAGAAGTCGAGACTCCTTTTAAGCCAAAAGTGGAATCTCCTAGTGACATCAGCAACTTTGATCAGAAGGTTCTCAACAAGAATTATCCCATCTCCTTCAGTGAAGGCCAGATGGATTCAAAGGACAAAACAGAATTATGTGGGTTTTCTTTAATTAACCCATGAATGCAGGAAATAATTGACAGCAAAGATAGATACACAGACTGGGAGAACCACTGAAAAATTGGCTAGAAGAGAAAATACCGGACATGACTTATCGGATGTGACTTTATTATCGGATATGACTTAATAATCGGAAGTGACTAATTGATTGGATGTGACTTTATTACCAGATGTGACTTATTTTACCGGCTGTTACTTACCTATGGATTGTGCAATTTTTTTTGCATTTCCTGGCTAAATAAAGTTTAAGGTTAAACCTGAAAAAAGAAAAAATACATTCTTCCAGAGTCCAGACTGAGGTAGCAAATTAAAGGATTACTAAACGTATCTGGTGCACCCTAAAATTCAGCAAATTTTTTTAATCGATCAGAAGCGACCGTAAGGTTTCTATGTTAAATTTAATCCATCCCGGACACCAGGCGTACAGGTATACCCAGGGCGTACCTGTACGCCCTGAATGTTTCCGTTCACCGCCGTTATCCAGGTGTTGAATGAAACGGGATGCCTGCTAGAATCTCTCAGACATCCCATGCAAACCCCTGTTGGGTCCTGAGACCCCTTCCTCACCCCATGTCAATTCAGACTGGCGATCTGCGGCAATTCCCGGTCAATCGGGTCTCCGGTGACCAGGTGACCGGGAAAAAGGGTGATTAGGGCTGTTCAAGACAACCCCAATCACCCTTACCCAGCAGGAGTGAGGTGGCACAGTTGACATTTCACGGTTGCGCGATTGATTGGTCCGGACAACCGATCAATCACCGAGACTGCTGGGGCAGTCGGGGGTCCCTTAACTGTCCATCAGGGCAGGCCGGGGTCCCTGGCATTGGCTTTGAGGGTCCCTGGAGTTGTTGGCAGAGGCAGAGAAGGTGAGTTTATTTGCCTCCTGCTGATGCTTAGCAACAACTCACAGCATGCACATCAAAGGGCATGCTGGGAGTTATAGTTTTGCATCAGCTGGTGGCAAAACTACAACTCCCAGCATGCCCTTTGGCTGTTTGTGCATCCTGGGACTTAAAAAAAGTGTGCCTCCAGCTGCTGCATAACTGCAACTCCCAGCATGCATGGACAACCAAAGGGCATCCTGGGAGTTGTAGTAGTGTGCCTCCATCTGTTGCATAGCTACAGCTCCCAGCATGCATTAACAGCCGAAGGGCTGTAGTTGTAGTTTTGCAACAGCTGAAGGCACACTGGTTGCGAAATACAGAATTTGTTACCTAACTCATTGTTTCACAACCAGTGTGCCTCCAGCTCTTGCAAACTACAACTCCCAGCATGCACTGACAGACCGTACATGCAGAGAGTTGCAGTTTTGCAACAGCTGGAGGCACACTGGTTGCGAAACACTGAGTTAATTAACAAACTCTCAGTGTTTTGCAACCAGTGTTCCTCCAACTGTTGCATAACTACAACTCCCAGCATGCATGGACATCCAAAAGGCATGC
The DNA here is from genome assembly GCF_029499605.1 of Hyla sarda. Classification (NCBI taxonomy): domain Eukaryota; kingdom Metazoa; phylum Chordata; class Amphibia; order Anura; family Hylidae; genus Hyla; species Hyla sarda. The sequence goes on from NC_079190.1 coordinate 457,309,934, forward strand.
TGAGAGCTGTAGTTGTGCAACAGCTGGAGGTTTGCCCCCCCCCCCCCCCCCCATGTGAATGTACAGGGTCAATGCACACGGGCGGGGGTTTACAGTGAGTTTCCCTATACAAGTTTGAGATGTGGCAAATTTTCCTCCGCAGCTCAAACTCCCAGTGAGAAACTTGCTGTAAACCCCCGTCCGTGTGAATGTATCCTTAAAAACACTACGCTACACAAAATAAAAAGTAAAATACTACATATACCTCCCCCCCCCACAATAAAAATTAAAAACGTCTCGTACGGCACTGTTTCCAAAATGGAGCATCCAGCTAGCTGTTGGAAAACAGCAACTCCCAGTATTGCCAGCCATTGACTGTCCAGGCATGCTGGGTGGTTTGCACCCTGGAGGCACCCTGTTTAGGGAACACTGCCACCGTAGGTTATTTTTTTGCATCAGAGGCAAGTGTAATGCTTGTATCCAGGTCCATCCCTATGCAAATCCCTAACTCAGGTCTCAATGTGCATGGCGCTCTCTCACTTCGGAGCCCTGACTGATTTCAAGGCAAAAGTTTAGTGCCACATATGGGGTATTTCCGTACTCGGGACTTTTTCTACTTTTACCAGTTGGGTTCTACACCAGGATGTTAGTGTAAAAACAAACATTCTTTACACTAACATGCTGGTGTTGCCCCATACTTTTCACTTTCGCAAGAGGTAAAAGGAAAAAAAGACCCCCAAAATTTGTAACGCAATTTCTCCTGAGTACGGAAATACCTCATATGTGGACGTAAAATGCTCTGCGGGTGCACAACAGGGAGGAGTTAGGGCACACTTTGTACATTTGAAGCCTAAATTGGTGATTTGCAAAGGGGCTGCTGATTTTACAGCGGTTCTGACACAAACACAAAATAGTAAGTACCCAGATGTGACCCCATTTTGGAAGCTACACCCCTCACGAAATGTAACAAGGGGTATAGTGAGCCTTAACACCCCACATGTGTTTAACGAATTTTCGTTAAAGTTGGATGTGAAAATGAAAAAAAAAAATCACAAAAATGCTGGTGTTACCCTACATTTTTCATTTTCACAAGGGAAAAAACAACAACAAAATTTGTAACCTCATTTCTTCTGAGTATGGAAATACCCCATATGTGGATGTAAAGTGCTCTGTGAGAGAATTTGTTTGGAATGGAAGTCAGGGACCATGTGTGTTTACAAAGCCCCCCACATGTGACCCCATTTTGGAAACTAAACCCCTCACTTAATGTAATAAGGGGTGTAGTGAACATTTACCCCCCACAGGAGTCTGACAGATTTTTGGAACAGTTCCAAATATCTATCAAACGCCAGTGGGGTGTAAATGCTCACTGCACCCCTTATTAAATTCTGTGAGGGGTGTAGTTTTCAAAATGGGGTCACATGTGGGGGGGGGGGGGTTTGTAAACACACATGGCCTTAAATTTCGGACACATTCTCTCTTCAAATGCCCAATGGCACTCCTTCTCTTCTGAGCATTGTAGTCTGCTCACAGATGGGGATCACATGTGGGGGGGTAGGTCCACTGTTCTGGCACCATGGGGGCTTTGTAAACGCACATGGCCCCCGACTTCCATTCCAAAAAATTCTCTCTCCAAAAGCTCAATGGCTCTCCTTCTCTTCTGAGCATTGTAGTTCACCCGCAGAGGACTTTACATCCACATATGGGGTATTTCCTTACCCAGAAGAAATGGTGTTACAAATTTTGGGAGGCATTTTCTTCTATTACCTATTGTGCAAATGAAAAATGTGGGATAACACCAGCATTTTAGTGTAATTATTTTTTTTTCATTTTCACATCCAACTTTAGCAGAAATTTGTCAAACACCAGTGGGGTGTAAAGGATCACTGTACCCCTTGTTATGTTCCTTGTTTTTTTTTTTTTTTTTTTTTTTTTTTTTTGCTGTTTTCGCAGCATAGGGGCTTTCTAAATGTGAATAATAATTTCAGCAAATTTTGTTTTAAAAAAGCCAAATGTGGCTCCTTCTCTTCTGAGCAATGCAGTGTGCCTGAAGAGCACTTTGCATCCACACATGGGGTATTTCCATGCTCAGAAGAAATTGGGTTCCAAATTTTGGGGGGCATTTTCTCCTATTACCTATTCTCCTAAAACAGCATTTTAGTGAAATTTTACCCCTTGTAAAAATTCAAAAACTGGGTCTACAAGAACATGCGAGTGTAAAAAATGAAGATTTTGAATTGTCTCCTTCACTTTTCTGCTATTCCTGGTAAGCACCTAAAGGGTTAACACGCTTTCTGAATTTTGAATACTTTTAGGGGTGCAGTTTCTATAATGGGTTCATTTATGGGGTATTTCTAATATGAAGGCCCCTCAATTCCACTTCATTACTGAACTGGTCTTTGAAAAATTCAGATTTGGAAAATTTCGTGAAAAATTGGAAAATTGCTGCTAAACTTTAAAGCCCTCTGATGTCTTCCAAAAGTAAAAACATGTCAATTTTATGATGCCAACATAAAGTAGATATATTGTATATGTGAATCAATATATAGTTTATTTGGTATGTTTATTTTTCTTACAAGCAGAGAGCTTCAAACATTGAAAAATTCCAAATTTTCTAATTTTTCCCGAAATTTTTGAAATTCAAGAAATGATGCAAGTATCGACGAAAATTGACAAAAATGTAAGTAGAATATGTCACGGAAAAAAAAAATTTCAAAATCAGAATGATTAGGAATAGCATCCCAGAGTTATTAGTGCTTAATTAAAGTGACAGTGGTCAGATGTGCAAAAAATGCTATGGTCCTCAAGGTCACAATGGGCTGTGTCCTTAAGGGGTTAAAGGGTTTTTGACTGTTTTTAAATATTCTATGAAGGAATTCAGAGTTAATAGAGGGAAGGGTGTACAATTACATCAAATTACAGATTATTTTGGGAGAAGGAGTAGTTTTATCTATTATTACAACTAAACCGGCAAAATATTTATCACCGGCTTATTCCAAATGTCCCATTTTTCATGCTCTACCGAAACTACATACGAATAAATTTCCTCCACCTCTCAGGCCCATTGTAGCTGGTATTGACTCGTTACTTGAAAGACTTGCCTGGATGGATGGACTCCTACAGCCGTTGGTGTCCCAAACAACGAGCTATATCCAGGACACGAAATCACAGCTACAAGCTGTAGGGTCTATGACATGGTCTGAGGATCAAAGCTGGAGGACATGTGACATTGTAGCACTCTACACTTGTATCCCTCATGGAAATGCTATTATAGCAGTAGCTCATCATTTAAAGAAGTACAGTACATATGGTAGAGATTTACAGGATAGGATAGGCGGTCCTTAATGCGGATGATGTCATGACAGGTGATGGGTATATATAGCTAGATTTTGTCACAATACGGTGCCGTAACTAAGACTTGTTAACAAGTCGAAACGCATTGGTGTGTTTCGTTTGTGTGTTTTTATTCCATTGTTGTGTTTGCTGCGCTTTTTAACTCTTTGAATAAAAATAGGATTTTAGCCTGAGTTGGGAGCCAGACGTCCACCTTAATTTTTCGTGATTGATTCACCTGAGGACCCAGCCTCAGTGTTTTTCTTCGAGCTTCTACGAGGAGAAGTTGTGCTGGATACCATGATATTTGAATTTTATGGTGAGCTGATCCAATTTCTTTACTACACAGTACCAGCAGCCACTGCCTAATTCTCCTCTGCTTTTGAAGCAGTGACAAGTGACTGCAGCCGTCATTACAGATTTATTTTCAAGTACCCCCAGGATAACTGCTAAGTACCCTGGTGGTACACGCACGCCTGGGGGAACTATCGCTCTGGTAGACTCAGAATGTGTCAGTGCATTGCATGAACAGCCCATTCATTCCAGTGGGCACCATTCAATATTTCATTTCCCCAGTGGTAGCGCTGCAGGAGAATTTTACACTTGCTGCATGATTCCTTTACAGATCACAGCTGAAGACACACTGGTTGGAAAAAAATGGCTTAGAACTCTGAGATCATCTTATTTTATGTACATTTTTCAAACATGAAGGGATTAACCTAAGTGGACATGATGCAACAACAGGAACACTTTACTCAATCATGTAGTAAGATACAGCAGACAGGATAACAACACTGACGTATTTTGGATCAGCCAAGATCCTTAATCATGGCACTGTGAAGCCCTAGTGGTCAATGACACATCTACGGTATCTACTCTAACTCCTCATATGTGCTTCATGCAGTTTCTCAATATTCCAAAATCACCTTTGGGAGGAGATATATAATAAAACATTCTTATGAATTCATATTAATAGCCAATCATTGAATACATGGTCAAGTGGTTATGAGGTACAACGTAATGGTGACTGGAAACAAAAGATCATGATTAAACAATGTGCTCAGCTTGGGGGGATCCTATACTTACCTGTCTTGTTCCCCCCATCCGCTATCATTTTTCTACAGCTGGTCCCACTGCACAGCGCTTCTTGAGTTTGATAACAGGCAAATACAACAACCAGGGCTCGCTTACTGAGCCTGGCTTTTGTTCACATGATCGCTAGATCATTCTTGCTTCCCTTTGCTGCTGTCATTCATCAGGGAGCTGTATGGGCAAATATTTTTAAGCAGGGCAAAACCCTACAATCCTCATTCATCAGCTTATCGCTGGCCCTATTACAAAGGGTCACATAGGCCTGTTTGACTGAGCTCTTTGAGTAAATAGACAGCCCTGGGGACCTTAGGAGTCCACTGGGGTTCCCCAATTTACCCAAATGTGTCACTTGAAATACCAGTGACCAAACTAATGGAGGAAGCCCCCCACACTTTGATCATGGTTTAGTCGCTCTTGACTGCAAAAATCAAAGTCTTAAATGGAGGTAATTTGAGGTTCCATTGTTCCCAGCCATTAAAGCAGGAGCTCGGCCGTCATTAGACACCCAGGTCGGACTTATTCTACACCAACAGCAAAAACATAGTGCTGTACAATAAGGCGTCTTAAAGGGGTACTCCAGTGGGAAAAAAAATTGTTAATCAACTGGTGCCAGAAAGTTAAACAGATTTGTAAATTACTTATTTTTAAAATCTTAATCCTTCCAGTACTGATCAGCTGCTGTATACTACAGAGAAATTTCTTTTCTTTTTGAATTTTTTTTCTGTCTGACCACAGTGATCTCTGCTGACACCTCTGTCCATTTCAGGAACTGTCCAGAGCTGGAGAAAATCCCCATAGCAAACCTCTCTTGCTCTGGACAGTTCCTGACATGGACAGAGGTGTCAGCAGAGAGAACTGTGGCCAGACAGAAAAGAAATTCAAAAAGAAAAGAACTTCCTCTGGAACCATCAGCAGCTGATAAATCCTGGAAGGATTAAGATTTTTAAATAGAAGTAATTTACAAATCTGTTTAACTCTCTGGCACCAGGTGATTTACAAAAAAATACTCCCACCCTAGACATCTTATCCCCTATCCAAAGGATAGTCTGACCGCGGGGGTCCCACCGCTGGGGACCCCTGCAATGTTGCATGCGGCACCCACCTGTTTCTTGTCCGGAAGCTCTGGAGGGTCATGCCCCCTCCCATAGACTTGTATTGAGGGGACAGGGCGTGACGTCACACGGGGGTGGAGTCCTGGCATCACGGACTTCCGTTCACGTGGTTGCGACCGAGACCCTCCAGCTCTACCGGACAAAAAACAGGTGGGTGCCGCATGCAACATTGCGGGGGTCCCCAGCGGCTGGACCCCCGGCGTCAGACATCTTATCCCCTATCCTTTGGATAGGGGATAAGATGTCTAGGGTGGGAGTACCCCTTTAAGTTCATCCTGGTCTCATGGTAAACCTCAGTGAGGTCATGGTAAAATACCACAACATGGGCTATCAATCAATATGATTATTATTGTCTTGCAGGTCCACTAAGGGACCACGGGTCCTCAGGAAGTCCCAAAATACATTTAGATGGTGTCATATCTGTTGCTAGAAGGCAAACATATCACAGTAGAAAAGTTTAGTGAACTCTACCCAATGTTATATGCTGACAACATCAGCTATTTCCTTAAATCTATCTCCCCCTTGTGTATTGAGAGCAAATTAGAAACAAGCTCTCCATCAACCTAATCCCACTTTTGTGAACATTTGACAAACAGAGAGAACGCAGTCAGGTATATATATATATATTATATTTTTTGTCTTCATCACATGCTGGCTAGAATGATGTAAAAAAATAGACAGAAGTTATGGAGTCCTTAAATCATCGCTCAGAAACCTTTGCGGGGTGACATAATTTACAGCAATTCCATATGAATGAGAAATAAAAACAATCTTCACCTGCTTTAAACAACTGCATCAAGTAAATCTCCCAAGGCTCTAAAAAAACACTTAATCCACCGGTACTTTATGCAAAGGGTAAATTTACAACCCGGCGACACTGTAAATAAAGTTTTCAGAATAAACACAGCAATAAAGCATGGAGCATATTAACCCAGCAAGTACTGCACACACAATTGTGATTCCATTACAAAGTGGAGATGTTATTTTCCCCACTCACATCGCACTTAGGGTCATAATTTATTGTAATGTACTAATGATATCCTCCCCCGGGCTATGGATGCCGAACATTTTGTAATAACATGGGGGAGGAACGAGAGGAACATAGCTAATTATGTGCGCAACAATATCATGAATAATGAGAAGCATAATGCCATACAAATAAGAATTCATGTATTAAATGGCTGCAGGGTGTGTTCTACAAAGTGGAGGGAGCTGGCCGTAATCCCGATGTTTGTGCCACATGATCTGTGACTGATTTACATAAAACACGTTGTATCAATGGTTGAGTGTCAGCGGTAGTGGCGGTAAGAACTGGAAACAAGTGGAGAACTGTTGGCCATGGTATCGATGAGGTCAGCGTTATGGAAAGCAATGGTGACTTCAGGAGCTGGGATCACATATATGATCAGGTACAGTGTCAATGGTGTGTGTTCTCATGTTTTCTGCTTTGTATTATCTTGTTGTTGTTTTTTTCAACAGACTGACAAATAATATCCAATGTCCATGTATTTCCACAATCTGCAGGGAAGTCCATCAGAAACCTACTAAAGGAACGGCGGATTTGATGCTGCAGGTTTCTTACAGCAGAAATAGAGAATATAAATAGCTGACATCTGTAGTAACAAATCCGCATAAAATCTGCAACATTACATCTGCAGCATCAAACCACAGCATTAAATCCACAGCATTAGATCTGCAGCTTCAAATCTGCAGCATGAACTCCACAAGAATCAAATCGGCAACATCAAATTTGCAAATACCTGATTCCTTGTGCCTCGCTCCACTTTTTCAACCATGCAGAAGGATTTCGTTTTGAATACCTCACCCCACCCCCACCCCGAGTGTCTCTTAGCCTTTTATTTTTGTATTTTCATATCGAGCGAATAAGCTGCAGATTATCATTCTGGATTTTGTGGGAGGGAAATCTTCAATTTAAAAATTACTTGCAAAGTGGATTTGTTTTCAACAAATCTCATCTACACAATATGCAAATATTCTGTGCAGAATCGGCATGGATATTGATTGGCCATGTGAATTGTAGCAGAAGCAAATGGATACGTTGAGGGTTTATCATGACATCTTCTCATTCTCTTCAGTAGGGAAGTCAAAACCTGCAATTAAATCTGCAATGTAATGTCTTATAGCTGATTTTACTGCGGAAAATAGATGACCTTTGGATCTATAGCAAAATCTGCAATAATGGATTTTAAATAAGACGGGTCATAGCGGGGTGGTCCCATCGGGACCTGTGACTATAGCCAGAACATGGTGATGCCCGGCATTAACCCCTTCGAAGAATCTAGAATGTTAAAAAACACTTCTCGGCTGCTCAGCAGTGCTTATTGGGACCACTACGTTGATCAGCTTAGAGGATGGCGGGAGGGCCCTTGCCTGCCTCCTCGCCATCTGATTGGTAATCCAAAGCTCCAGTCAGCCATGGCAAGCTGGAGCAATGGAGCACCAATAACACAGTTCAATGCTATGCTATGGCATAGCATTGAACAGTGTATGCAATCTGAAGATTTCCTGTAATAGTCCCCTTCATATATTTCTATGGGGGATATGGATATACGCAAAGGCTGTATCTCCCTCTCTCCCATAGACTTGAATGGAGGGGGAGATCGACCACGGCCGCTCTGAAACCTAGCACTGCTGACGTCTTGAACATGAATGTTCAGAACAACCGGGTGCAATGCCCGAGATTGCCAAGATAGCAATGGAGTACCCCTTTAATTTGATTATGAAGTTTTTTCATATATTTATGTTTCACTTTTTGTGTACGTATTATGTGAACACTGTTTAGAGCTTCTTATTTACACTTGATGGAATAGTAATCATGCAGATTAGATGTTGTCTTCACTTGCTTATAAAAGTCCCATGGAAGGAATTTTTATTGCTGCAGTGCTGCTGCCTTTTTCATGTGGAATGATCTGGGGAGCCATTGCATATAATAGGCGGTCGCCCGACCATCGTAATTGATTTGCAGAGTTATTGTAAATAAGAAACCTGGAAAGTTACAGACTAGAACCGTATGTCTTTAGTGATAAATCCACGTTCTGTTTGGCAACAGTAGGGTTGGAGTATGGATGCCTCATGGTAAGAACCTTAATACGGTCTTTGCTGTGGAGCAGCAACTGCTGGTGTGATGATCTTGGGCACCATATATATGACAGTCAGTCACTCCTAGTAGAGGGACAATAACAGCTCAATGATATGTACAGGACATCCAGTAGCCACATACGTCACCTTTCATGGCTTCTAACTAGCATTTTTCAGCAGGATAATGCTAACCCACATACATAGCAAGGGTTTCCCAGCAAAGTCTCCAATAGATTGCAACACTTTCTTGTCCTGACTGGTCACCAGATTTATCACCAATAAAGCAATTATAGTGAGGCAGCATTAGCAACCTACTGTGACTATGACTAAGAGCACATGGGTCATGGAAACCCGTCAGTCTGTTCTAAGACATATATGCAAAATGCTGTTTTGTTTGTATTTTTAATGCTTTCTAAATGGGAAATTAGATTTTTTGTATGGATCTTGCCGAGGATTCCACTTGTTCACGTGACTACAGTGTTTGAGCCAACACCCTTGTGCGTTTCTGGACACCTGTGCCTAAACATTACAATATTGTAAATAGAGTTAAGCAAGATTTAAGTAGCCGAACTTTCGAAGATTGTCAGGTTTGGCTCGCACGAACCGGGCACTGTCGGGGCTTAGCTTTGCTCGCAGCCAACAGCATCACTAGAGGGGCTAATTAACTTTCTTCTTGCTGAGCAGGCGCATAGCGCTCAGCTCAGCATAAAGGTTATAGTAAACCAGCAGATTCGCTGGTTTACTGTGACAATGGAGCTAAGCTGTGAATCCGTTCCAAAAGTTTGGTACAATTATGCAGTAGTAAATATATATATATATATATATATATATATATATATATTTATTTATTTTTTTAAATAACAAGGTGATCTGCTTATATTAATGAGTAATTTGAACACATTTTTGTAATGTGTATTTTTTATGCCACTTTTTTTATGATGAGTATTTTTGCGCTTTAAAAGGGGTTGTGCCAAATTTTACTCATTTTCATAAATTCCTGACCACTGCAAAATCCTGACTGAAAACACACAAACTACAGCCAAACATGTGCGTATATGAAAATTCGTAAAAAAGACACTGCACCAAAATATTGCAACAATTTTACCCAAGAAAACATAGGTAAAATGCTTCATAAATACCCCCCCATTGTCCTTTATTATTGTCAAGAAACCATTTTCCTTGCTGGACCTGGAGGTCTATATTAAGGTAGCTAAAGTCCCACATAATAAAGACGTCACCCTTCTTTGCTGCCACATCTATTTGTCTTATTAGTAGGTTTTCTGCTGCTTCCATTATACTTGGCGACTTATAACAGACACTTATCAGTCATTTATTATTCTTAGCCCCTCCTCTTATTTCCACCCACAGAGATTCCACGTGGTCATTTTCCTCACCTATGTTCTCACGCAGAATGGACCTAAGACATGATCTTACCTAAAAGCAAACCCCTCCCCTTTTCTTTCTTGAACGGTCATTCTTGAACAGAATGTGGTCCTGTACATTAACCACCCACTCATAGCTTGCATCCAGCCATGTCTCACTTATCCTCACAATATCATAGTCTTCTTTCATCATTAACAGTTCGAGTTTCTCCATCTTGTTATTGAGGCTTCTGGTATTAGTATACATGCACTTCATGTTATCCTTCCTATTATCTTTCCTCTGATCACTTATGACTGTTCTACCCCCTCCCTCTGCTCCACCCCCAATGTTATTCCTATCCCCAGCTTTCTATCGACACTATCTTCCCCCTCTATGTTGTAGTTTCCATCCCCCCAGTCCCTAGTTTAAACACTCCTCCACTCTTCTAGCCATCTTCTCCCCGAGCACAGCAGCACCCTCCCCATTGAGATGCAGCCCGTTCCTAGAGCCTATATCCGACATAAAAGTCAGTCCAGTTCTCCATGAACCCAAACCCCTTCTTCCTACACCAGTTTCTCAGCCCCTTGTTTAGCTCCCTAATCTCCCACTGCCTCTCTGGTATGGCTTGTGGTACATGTTATATATTTCCAATAATACTACCCTAAGGTCCTTGCTTTAACTTGTTGCCTAAGTCATGTAAATCATTTCTAACCTAATTCTTACTTTATCACTGATGCTAATGTGTACCATGATCACTGGGTCTTCTCCAGCCCCTCCCAGTAATCTGTCTACCCGATCCGTGATGTGCCACATCTTTTAACAACAGTTCATTGCTGAGAGTAAACGTATACATACAAATATAGATTTTTGTGACAGTAGTGCATGAATATATATAATACTTTGCAATACTTTGCATTATTGAAAAGTGGAATATGCCTCACCCTGCGTAAGGCTGATTTTTCACTTTCTCCGCCTGCATGCTCTCTGTAGTCCTTAGTATAGAAAAAAGTGTGTCTAGTAACGGCGAGTAATGGCGTAAACAAAAAATGGGGGAAGAGGGGATGGAGCTGCACCTTCAGTGTGCATGAGACTTCATGCTGGGAAAGGGGAGGAGAAACATGAAGGGATATGGTTAGATATTTGCAATTCTGATAACACAGACACAGCATACATGAGAAACAGCTCATCCACTCAGCAGACATAGAGGGAAAAATCATGCATGTAAAATGTACAGATAGAGCATACTGTACCACATTTACTACTGAGACCATTATTCTAACTGTTTATTCATTCCAAAGTTCATAAAAGATCACACAAAAGATGAACTTTAGAAAAATTAAACAGGAATAAACATAAAATCAACAATAAAACAACAATAAAACTACAATACCTTTTCAGAGATAACAAACTTATGATAAAGCTGCCTCCTTCCCCATAAAATAATGGCTTGTTTACAAAGGGAAAAAATCTACATTGATTTCTGTATCAAAAACCAAACAGTTTTACTTGAAAAAAACGATGAAAAAAAGTGTAATTTTCTAAATTTGCATTGTGTTTTTCTTTTTTTTTTTTTTCCACAAAGACTCCATAAAGACTTTCACTCCATAGAGCTCAGAATGACTGTAATCAGCACAGTATGTACAGACTCCTCCCACAGACTTGTATAGAGGGGGCATGGCCGTGACATCACGAGCCTCCGCCCTGCATTGCCAGTCATCCGGCACAGAGCGATTTTCTCTCCGTGCATCGGATGTCTGGGGTGCCACAGCCGAGATTGCGGGGGTCCCCAGCCGGGGAACTCGATGATCAGACATCTTATCCCCTATCCTTTGGGTAAGGGATAAGATGTCTAGGGATGGAGTACCGCTTTAATAACCCAAAGGTACAGTACAATATCACAGGTATCTAGAGCCACAGCCTGGCTGTGATTTGTAGCCATAACTATGAAATGCCAATATTGTAACCAATAAAAATGGCAATTAAAAAATATCTATAAAAAAAAATATCTATAAAAAAATTTAGTTGCCAACAACCTCAACTGAATAACACTAGGGATATGTTTTACACCTTTCTTACCCAATACAGAACCAAGTGTAAATGAGGCCTTAAATGTTGATTGAACCAAAATGTAAAGCAGAGGACATATCCACTTACAGGTATTGTCCATTTTTTGTTCCTGGCACTCTTTTACCATTGTTAATCGGTACATCTCACTTTAAAATGGTCAAGGAGGAGCCATTGTAAGAGGGAAAGAAGTGATAGATGGCTGAATTCACAAAGCTTCAATTTCCTGGACAAATGAAAGCAGCGTGATTCTGTGACTATGAACCATTTTGGCATTGGGCGCTCTCCATATAGCAGGAGCCGAACCTGCTAATTGGTTTGGCATTGGTTCAGACATTTGGAATGTAGGTAGTGATAAAGCGCAGCAGAAGGTACCTCTTGGCATCCGTATCATTGTACTCATTATGTTTACTGATGTATTCTAGTGAAAAAGAGACTTAATCTGTAGGGCTGCTATGGAAAATTTATTTCCATATTATTCAATGTGTAGGAACATCAAGAGTACAAGTTAACCTAAACATGTTATACGGAACAGGCATAGTTAATAAAACAGAGGCGCAACTTCTGGGCCCCAATAGGGCCCCATGTACCAATTATAATGCTGGTCTCTTATAGGGCAGATGTGCTTTGGGGCCCCATTAGGCCCCAAGGCCCCAATGCAACTGCTACCAAAGTATTCCCTATAGCTACTTCCCTGTAATAAAACAGTCATGGGGTTGGATGGGCTTAAAATATTTAAATACATAAAACTTAACTTATGTGTGTGTGTAGCATAACCTCCAAATGGCTAGAGATATTTCGATTAAACTTGGTCCACATGTTTTTTTATATGTTAAGAAAAAAAGATAGCAGAGTTTAGGAATGTCCCAATACAAACAATCTCCACAGCCCAAGAATAACGTAATCAGAAGATGTACCAGAAGCCCAAAGCAAGTCTATGAGACTGCTGGTACATCTCCTGCTCTCGTTACTCCTCGGCTGCCTAGATTGATTCTTAAACATCCTTCTGCAGGACCATCATCATGGCGAAGTATGATTTAACTGTCCGGCAGGCAGGTCTGGAAAATATTTACTATAGAGGCAGGGAGAAAAGACTTATTGCATGCTGAGAAAAGAGTGAGGGGGTAGAGAAGATATCAGTGTGGATGGGCAGCCTATCCCTGCTTGGGCTTTAGGAAACTGAGAAGGCTGGGTGGCATGCACACCAAGCAGTGCTGTGTACTCATCTAGTATATATATATATATATATATATATATATATATATATATATATATATATATGTGTGTCAAATACCTTTGAACTCTTGACTCCTCACATTTGGTCTGTCACATAACATTTGGCATTGGTAATTTGGCAAAACCACAAATCCACAACACAGAGGGTGGCTACAAATCTGCAAGTACATTTTGCATCTCTTCTGATCTGTGTCAATACAACCAAAATGGGGGGTGGGGGGGATTTATTCTTCTCCCAGTCCACAGCATGGCAGCAGCAGCTAAATCAAAAATGCAGAGGCCCTAAGTGTAATAACCCAAAGGCACAATACAATATGAGAGGTACCTAGAGCCACTGTCGTGCTGTCATTTATAGCCATACCCCTGGCGCAAAAATATGTCAATATTGTAATCAATGAAACATGTCAATTGAAAAATTTGCATTCAGATTAAAAATGTCCCTGCAAAATAATTGAGATGTCAACAACCTCAGCTGAATAACTGGCACTATATTCTATACCATACTTACCCAATACAGAACCAAGTGTGAACAAGGCATTAAAGGGGTACTCCACTGGCCAGCGTTCAAAACATTTAGTTCTGAATGCTGTGTGCGTAGCTGCGGGGGTCGGCCAGTCCGCCTTGTGATGTCACACCACGCCCCCTCAATGCAAGTCCAGCACGCCCTCTCCCATAGACTTGCATTGAGGGGGCATGATATGACATCATGAGGGGGCGTGGCCGACACCCACAGCACGCACACAGCATTAGGAACTAAATGTTCGGAATGCTAGCCAGTGGAGTACCCCTTTAAATGATGAGGGGATCAAAATGTAAAGCAGAAATGATGATCTGAAAAAACTAAAAGATCTAAATGTAATCCTATGCATAGAGTACAGTTTATTACTACCGTCTATGGGAACACAAGTTGTGCATTCATCATCTATTATTTTGTAGAAATAAAGCTAGGGAATCGCAAAAGCAAAGCGAAACCTACAAAACTGCGCATTTGGGATTCCATTCTTTATTAATAACCCGGAGACTTGTTCTCGCTAAATGTACTTGCTCTAAACATTATGTTTATCTTGTACTGCGTTAAATGAAAATCATTATCTATCGTGATCTATCATCTACCACGTGTCTACAAGTCCCGGGTCTGTGAGAAAAAAAAACATAAAAAATCGAAGAGACGATAAATTCCCAACTACTAGAGATAGGAAAATAACTTACATTTTTAACCAAAGATAATTACATTTTTAATTAAAGCACGGGCGTCAACAAACATTCATATAAAAAAAAAATAATAACCTTGTTCGCTAGTTAAAAAAAATAAAAATTAAAGATTTCTGCTAAATTGAATTACTCGTTTTACAAGGTTATTTCCTTAAGGTAAACATTCCTTTAAATCTTCGCCATAAAACAATCACATAATAAAAAGTTTTGTGTGCAGGAAAAAAGAAGCGGATTTTAAATCAATATCCTGCTGCCGGTGTCTTGATGCTGAGGGATAGGACTTGTTTTTAAGACTCCTGCCCCACCAAGTGGACTGATAGGGATTTGATTTTTCTGTCACACTTTTAGCTCCAGATATTGCAGAAAGTCAGTATCCATGGAAACAAAGCCAGTCTTCCAAATTTAGAACGGATATTTAACTCCACCTAACTACTTTAAGAAACATATTTTAATTCGGGAATGTAGCAGCTCAGAAAATACAGATACAAAAAAAGAGGATAATGGAAAACATTTAAATAAACTCTTTTACTGCCTGTCGAATAATTTTTCTTTTTCGGTGGTTAGTTATTGAAAACATTAAATTAAAATGTTAAAAATAAAACTAAAAACCTCAGCCATTAGAAAATGTTCTACCTTCTACAAATTAAAATGTTGGGGGTCATTTATCCAGGCCCAAATCCACCTATATATTTGTGGAGTTGCAGCACACAGTGTTTGCCACATTTATGATGTGACATTCGCTGGTGTATGTATCTCTGCCGGAAGCCCAGTGGGTGTTTTGTAGACATGGCTTGGGCATGGTTATCTATGCGCACAGTTTACACAATCATTTATGATAAGCAAACTTTGCAAAAGTCGCACAGTTTCGAGCAACACCCACTCCAGCCAGGACTGGCCACCAGCAGCCACAGCGTGCTGACCTATAAGTGCGCTCCACATTAGCTATGGGTCGTGTGTAAACATTGGCTGGCATTTATTAAAAGGCGCAGGAATCCCGACAGATGCGAACACTAGTGAACTTCAAAGGCGGTAAAATTAAAAAGTCGCTCAAGTGTGCTCAAGAGCTAAAAAAATAAGGAACGTGTACTTACCTGCCCAGATTTGCCACCGTCACCGTTTCAAAGATGCCTGGTCTTGTTGCTCAGCATTTCCTTGTCTTGGTCTTGACACAAGGAACTGCCCACTCAGTCAATTACTTGCTCAGGTGGGGCATAGCTGTGGCCAATGACTATGGGGGTGGTCTTAAAACCATGACTATGAAGGGCTGAGCAGTGGGAGTGGGGTCCATGGGAACACTGGCATTGTGGGTGGATGTGTGGGGCAGTGCTAGGCAGGTGAGAAGAGCTGGGGACAGGCTTTCATTCATCCAGAAAATAGATTTAGTTTGCTGCTCTAGCCCGATATCTAGATGCCCTAGGCCTATGGGCCTTCAGCTGTTGCACAACTACAACTCCCAGCTTGCCCAGACAGTCTTTGGGTAAGTAACTTTTAGTAAAATAGCTTGTTCCTTAACCCCTTAAGGATGAGTGCCATAAATATACGGCGCTGCTAAGAAGTACTTAGCGCACAGCGCCGTACATTTACAGCGCAGCTTTCCTGGATCACCGCGTCTACTGACGTGATGATCGGAACGGGATGACTGCTGACATCTATCAGCAGCCATCCCGGCGTTTTGCTTAGGGGGTTCCCTCATAGGGGGACCCCCCATGTCAGCGATCACGGCAAATCGTCGGTCAATTCAGACCGTCGATTTGCGGCTATTCCTGGTCAATTGGGTCTCAGGTGACCTGATGACCAGGAAAAAAAGGGTGAATGGGGCTGTCCGAGACAGCCCCATTCACCCTTACCCAGCAGGAGTGAGGTGTAACAGGTGCCGCCTTACGACCACGTGATTGATCGGTCGGAACGACCGACCAATCACGACCCTGCTGGACGGTGATCGGGACGGCGATCATGGCGGCGATCGGGGCCGGCGAGAGTCTCCTACCTTGTCCTGGTCTGGCGGAGGTCCCCTTCGTGTGCGGTGGCCGCGACAGGAGCAGCAGGATCGGTCCCGGCAGAAGGATACAGTGGCGGTGGTCCCGGCGGCAGGATACAGCAGGAGGTGAGGCCTGTTCACCTCCTACTATTGCTTAGCAACAACTCGCAGCATGCAAAGCCAAAGGGCATGCTGGGGGTTGTAGTTTTGCAACAGCTGGAGGTCCAACTACAACTCGCAGCATTCCCTTTGGTAGTCTGTGCATGCTGGGGGTTGTAGTTATGCAACAGCTGGAGGCATATTTTTTCTATGAAAAAGTGTGCATTCAGCTGTTGCATACCTACAACTCCAAGCATGCACAGACTACCAAAGGGCATGCTGGGAGTTGTAGCAGTGTGCCTCCAGCTGTTGCAAAACTACAACTCTCAGCATGCCCTTCGGCTGTCAATGCATGCTGATTGTTGCAGTTTTGCTACAGCTGGCGACACATTGGTTGTGAAACTGAGTTTGTTACCTAACTCAGTGTTTCGCAACCAGTGTGCCTCCAGCTGTTGCAAAAATACAACTCCCAGCATGCACTGAGAGACTGTACATGCAAGGAGTTGTAGTTTTACAACAGCTGGAGGCACACTGGTTGCGAAACACTGAGTTAAGTAGCAAACGCTCAGTGTTTCGCAACCAATGTGCCTCCAGCTGTTGCGCAACTACAACTCCCAGCATGTATGGTCTGTCAGTGCATGCTGGGAGTTGTAGTTTTGCAACAGCTGGAGTTTTGCCCCTCCCCTCATGTGAATGTACAGGATACATTCACACGGGTGGGTTTACAGCAAGTTTTCTGCTGCAAGTTTGAGATGTGGCAAATTTTCAGCCGCAGCTCAAACTCCCAGCTCAAACTCACTGTAAACGCAACCATGTGAATGTATCCTAAAAACACTGCACTACACTACACCTACACAAAATAAACAGTAAAACACTACATATACACATACCCCTACACAGCCCCCCCCCCCCACCCCCCCCAATAAAAAAAAATTATTGTACGGCACTGTTTCCAAAACAGAGCCTCCAGCTGTTGAAAAACAACAGCTCCCAGTATTGCCGGACAGCCACTGACTGTCCAGGCATGCTGGGAGTTTTGCAAAAGCTGGAGACAATGCCGTGGGGTATTTTTGTGGCGGATTCAAATCCCCAATTTAGGCCTCAAATGTGCATGGTGCTCTCTCGCTTTGTAGCCCTGTCGTATTTCAAGGAAACAGTTTAGGGCCACATATGGGGTACAACTTATGGGGGGCTTTTTCTCCTTTTACCCCTTATGAAAAGGTAAAGTTGGGGTTTACACCAGCATGTTAGTGTAAAAAAAATACATTTTTACACTAACATGCTGGTGTTGCCCCATACTTTAACAAAATTTGTAACACAATTTCTCCTGAATACGGAAATACTGCATATGTGGGCGTAAAATGTTCTGCAGACGCACAAAAAGGCTCAGGAGTTAGAGCGCACTATATACATTTGAGGTCTAAATTGGTGATTTGCACAGGGGTGGCTGATTTTACAGCGGTTCTGACATAAATGCAAAAAAATTAATACCCAGATATTACCCCATTTTGGAAACTACACCCCTCACGGAATGTAACAAGGGGTATAGTGAGCATTAACACCCCATAGCTATTTGACAAGTTTTTGTTAAATTTGGATGTGAAAATAATTTTTAAAAAAAATGTTACTAAAATGCTGGTGTTACCCTACATTTTTCATTTTCACAAGGGAGAATAGGAAAAAAAAATTGTAGCCCCATTTCTTCTGAGTAAAAACATACCCCATATGTGGATGTAAATTGCTCTGCTGGCGCACTACAATGCTCAGAAGAGAAGGAGCGCCATTGGGATTTTGGAGAGAGAATGTGTCCGAAATTGAAGGCCATTTGCATAAAGCCCCCATAGTGCCAGAACAGTGGACCCCCCCACATGTGACCCCATTTTGGAAACTACACCCCTCACGTAATGTAATAAGGGGTACAGTGAGCATTTACACCCCACAGGTGTCTGACAGATTTTTGGAACAGTGGTCCGTGAAAATGAAAAATTTTATTTTTCATTTGCACAGCCCACTGTTCCAAAGATCTGTCAAACGCCAGTGGAGTGTAAATGTTCATTGCACCCCTTATTCAATTCTGTGAGGGTTGTAGTTTCCAAAATGGGGTCACATGTGGGGGGGGGGGTCCACAGTTGTGGCACCACGGGGGGCTTTTTAAACGCATATGGCCCCGACTTCTATTCCAACCAAATTCTCTCACCAAATGCTCAATGGCGCTCCTTCTCTTCTGAGCATTGTAGTTCACCCGCAGAGCAATTTGCATCCACATATGGGGTATTTCCATACTCAGAAGAAATGGGGTTACACATTTTGGGAGTCTTTTTCTCCAATAACCACTTGTGAAAATGAAAAATTTGGGGTAACATCAGCATTTTAGTGAAAAAATAAATTTTTTTGCAATCTCCACTGCGGCACCCCTGTCATTCGGTGAACTCCCCTCCGTGCCTGATGACTGGCGATGCCGCCCGCTACGCCCCCTCCATTCACATCTATGGGAGAAGGCGTTACGGCTAGTACATATAGACACCTATAGACATGAATAGAGGGCGACCCCCCCCCCACCCCGCAATCTAACATCTTATCCCCTATCCAAAGAATAGGGGATAAGATGTTTACAGCGGAGTACCCTTTTAAGTATATTCTTGTTATTTTTCTTCAACCAGACTTACAATTAAAGGAGTATTCTAGCATAAGGTTTTTTGGTTTTGTTTTTTCAAAACAGAGTTAGGGTACTTTAAAAATGAAAAGTCATACTCACCTGCCTCAATATCCTGCAGCTTCTGTTCTGAAGGCATTGGGTCACCGCTGCTGCTCCTCGCTTTTTGAACTTTGCAGGAAATGACTTCTCAGCCAATCACTGGCTCACATAGATCACCACTATTGACTGGCTGAGTGGGCATTTCCTGCAGTGGCGACATTGAAGGAGTGAGCAACTTGGACCAGGCACCAACAAAACAGCCAATTAAGTATGTTTCCTTATCAAAGTACCCTAATTCTGTCAGTATGCCACACTGCTATACCCTTTTAATAAGCAACATACAGTATATTGCATATTAGTAACAACAATATTTAGTGAAACCTCTCTAAAAGACCACACCCTTACCCAGACTTTTCCGTGAAAGAGTTTGAGTTTACATTTGTTTCATATTATTTGTAAAGGCCACCACCCTAGAAGACAATTTGTAATTTTTGCGTGCTTGTCTCAGAGAGGTTTCACTGTATAAGAATCCTGTCTAGTGTAGTATTCAAATTACATGTTACAAAAACAAGGCAGTTTAAATGAAATATGCTTCTGGTGCCACCTTCTGTTCTGTGCTGGGTACTAAATTTTTTTTGGGTGAAGTACCTTTAAAATCTCTGTGCTCTTTATATACTGGGGGAACACTAGATTTCAGTTGCCTGACCCCAGGGCCAGATTAAGGCTGCCTGGAAGATGGAGCACTTCATTATGATGCCCCCCCCCCCCCCCCCCCCGACAGTTCCCCCACATTAGGTGCAGTTTAGTTCCCCCGCATTAGGTTGGCAGTATAGTTCCCCGGTATTCGGTTGTAGTTCCCCCACATTAGGTTGGCAGTATAGTTCCCCGCACATTAGGTTGGCAGTATAAGTCCCCGCACATTGGGTTGGCAGTACAGTTCCCCAACATTAGGTTGGCAGTACAGTTCCCGCACATTAGGTTGGCAGTACAGTTCCCCCACATTAGGTTGGCAGTACAGTTCCCCCATATTAGGTGCAGAACAGTTCCCCAACATTAGGATCAGTACAGTTCCCCCACATTAGGTGCAGTACAGATCCCCCACATTAGGTGCAGTATAGTTACCCCACATCAGGTGCAGTATAATTCCCCACATTAGGTGCAGTATAGTTCCCCACATTAGGTGCAGTATAGTTCCCCCACATTAGGTGCAGTATAGTTCCCCACATTAGGTGCAGTATAGTTCCCCACATTAGGTGCAGTATAGTTCCCCCACATTAGGTGCAGTATAGTTCCCCCACATTAGGTGTAGTATAGTTCCCCACATTAGGTGCAGTATAGTTCCCCCACATTAGGTGCAGTATAGTTCCCCACATTAGGTGCAGTATAGTTCCCCACATTAGGTTGGCAGTGTACAGTAGTTCCCCACATTAGGTGCAGTACAGTTCTCCCACATTACGTGCAGTATAGTTCCCCACATTAGGTGCAGTATAGTTCCCCACATTGGGTGCAGTAAAGTTTCCCACATTAGGTGCAGTATAGTTCCCCACATTAGGTGCAGTATAGCTCCCCACATTAGGTGCAGTCTAGGTCCCCCACAGACATACAGCCTTCAGCCATATACAGTGTATGGCTGGAGGCTGTATGCCTGTTTACTGCCCAACTTCAGTGTTCCGACCACCAATCCACTGGTCCGGGGACCGGGTAACGATCTACTGCTATGGCCTATGGGCCATAGCAGTAGGTCCTGGGACCGGAGGAGCGGAGGTCGGCACACTGAAGATGACGTGCCCCTGGTCACATACCATGCACGCGCGTCCTCCTCGATGCTCCGCTTTTCTCCTACGGGTGCATGCACAGGACATCAGTGACATCTCCTGGCGGTCCCAGCATTTTTAAAGTTAACGTGGGGGCCGCCGTAGAAAGGTGACCGCTGGGACATTCTTGTGTCCTTAAAAGATTTTTCGTGACACAGGGATGTCCCAAATGTGTCAGGGGCCCCCTGCGGGCACCATGAGCGCCAATGTTGATCCGGCCCTGCCTGACCCTACCCCTTTCATACTCCCTGTTACCATTACCTATGTTTTGCTTGTTTGTTTGATTTAACACTTTACTAATGCATTGAATTGACTAGAATTAAGAACAATCCACAGTAACACCTTGATTTACTACTCGGTATTCCGAACACAGTGGAACATTGTATTAAATGGGAGCATGTGCATTAAAAGAAATTACTGACCAAGACAAATGACCGTGTTCTTTGGCGTCATTTATCTTGCCAGAAAATAAATCAGATATACTTATATACATTCAATTCCGCCTCTGTGTACAATTTGAACCGGGCTATTACTGCATTCTGATAGCTGCTTCTTTCAAGCACTTTAGTACTCTAATAGTCCTTTAATTTTACCATTTTCACTCCAAACAATTTCACTTACCACTAAACTCTCATTATTATAATGCTGTGCCATAAGTGGAACTTTCTCTTAAAAGAAATCTAAATGGCTGTTTTGGCCAGTAAAAAAAAAATTAAAACAAATAAAAATAAATGAGAAAAGTCAGGTTCTATTTGTATAGAAATTATAAAATTTTCAAGCCTAACAAAACATATAAATAAGAGCATTTGTGTTAAATAAAAGATGATAAATTCTAAAGTGTTGGAGGAGTCATAGCGAATACATAATTGAAGAGCGAAAGTGAAAACGTCAGCAGTGTGAAGGAAGGCGGCTTTGAGTTCCAAATCCCTGGTGTTGCTACATTAAAACTAAATTAAAACGTCTTTCCTGAATTAGTAAGGTTGAATGAAGAAAGTAGGTAGAGGGCTGTTATATAGCCGTGGAGGAAACTTAGGAGGAAAATGCATTCAGAGCGCGGCTCATCAGTGGAATAGATCTTATAGGACTTAATTTTAGATGAAGTAAATAATAATAATAACTTTATTTATATAGCGCCTACAGATTCCACAGCGCTTACAATTATGGTGTACAAGCAAAGACAAGTATCAGACATAATATTACACAATAACTATTCAAACAAGAGGTGTGGGGATATGTTGAGGATATGTTGAGGCCAATTAAAGAATGTTATAGGCCTGTCTGAAGAGATGTGTTTTCAGGCCACGTTTGAAACTATGGATGTTGTTGTTGAGTCTGAGGGATTGAGGGATAGCATTCCAGAGAACAGGTGAAGCACGAGTGAAGTCTTGGAGACGGGAGTGAGAAGTTTGGATTATAGAAGATGTTAGTGGGACATCATTAGCAGATCGGAGAGAACGTGTAGGATGGTAGACGGAGATGAGAGAGGAGATGTAGGGAGGTGCAGCATTGTGAAGAGCTTTGTGTGTGAGACTGAGGATTTTGTACTGTATTCTGGACTAAATTGGTAACCAGTGTAGTGACTGGCACAGGGAGGAGGCGTCGGTGTAGCGGCTGGAGAGGAAGATGAGTCTGGCTGCGGCATTAAGGATGGACTGGAGAAGAGAGAGTTTGGAGAAAGGAAGGCCTATTAGTAAAGAGTTACAGTAGTCGAGGCGGGAGTGAATCAAAGCAATAATGAGAGTTTTTGCAGTTTCAGTAGTGAGAAACGGGCGGATTCTGGAAATGTTTTTGAGATGCAGGTGACAAGAACGTGAAAGGGACTGAATATGGGGAGTGAAAGACAGATCAGAGTCAAGTATAACTCCAAGACAGCGAGCCTGCTGCCCAGGAGTTATGGTAGTACCACATCCCGAGATGGAAATGTCAGGGTTAGGTACAGTATCAGTTGATGGAGAAAAGACAAGAAGTTCTGTTTTAGAAAGATTTAGTTTCAGATATAAAGAGGACATGATGTCTGAGACAGCAGAGAGACAGTCACTGGTATTCTGTAGGAGTGCAGGGGTGATGTTGGAGGAAGAGGTATAGAGTTGGGTGTCATCAGCATAGAGGTGGTACTGGAAACCAAATCTACTGATTGTTTTTCCAATGGGGGATGTGTAGAGTGAAAAGAGTAGAGGACCCAGGACCGAACCCTGGGGAACCCCGACAGCAAGGGGAAGAGGAGAAGAAGAAGAGCCAGAAAACGAGATGCTAAAGGAGCGGCCAGAGAGATAGGAGGAAAACCAGGCGAGAGCAGATTCCTTGAGACCGATGGAGCGGAGACTACTGAGGAGGAGTTGGTGATCCACAGTGTCAAAAGCCGCAGAGAGGTCCCAGAGAATCAGTTAGGGGAAATAGCCATTTCATTTGGCTGTCAGAAGATCGTTAGTGACTTTGGTTAGGGCCGTTTCTGTGGAGTGAAGGGAGCAGAAACCAGACTGTAAGGGGTCAAGGAGAGAGTTCTCGGAGAGATAGCGCATAAAGCGGGAGTAGACCAAGCGTTCAAGGAGTTTGGAGATAAAGGGGAGATTTGACACGGGTCGATAGTTGGCTGCACAGGACGAGTCCAGAGATGGTTTTTTCAATAGTGGGGTTATGATAGAGTGTTTGAAAGAGGAGGGAAAGTCCCCAGAAGAGAGCGAGAGGTTAAAGATTTTAGTTAGGTGACAGCTGATAGCAGGAGAGAGAGACTGGATGAGGTGTGAAGGCATGGTGTCACTAGAGCAGGTAGTGGGGCGGGCGGAGGAGAGGAGCCTGGAAACCTCATCCTCCGTTACAGGCTCAAAAACTGAGAGTGATGAAGAGGAGACGTGGCTGGGGATTGGATCAGAACTTTTAGGGGACTGGGAGAGGATTTCCTCACGAATGTCATCGATTTTAGTTTTGAATTATTTGGCCAGGTCTTCAGCACAGAGATCAGTGATTGGGGTCTGTACTTTAGGCCGATGGAGAGTGTTGAACGTGTCAAAAAGGCGTTTTGGGTTGTTAGACAGAGAGGAGATGAGGGAGGTAAAATATGTTTGTTTGGCGAGGTGAAGAGCGGAGTAATAGGATTTAAGCATGAATTTATAGTGCAGATAGTCTGAAGAAGTCTTAGTTTTCCTCCACAGACGTTCAGCACACCTAGAGCATCGCCTGAGAAAGCGGGTTGTTAGTGTGTGCCAGGGTTGCTGCCGTCTGTGTCGGGAGGTTCGTGTTTTAGAGGGTGCCATTTGATCCAGGGTAGACTTTAATGTGTCATGGTAATGTTTGGCTGCTAGATTAGGGCAGGAGAGAGAAGAGATTGGTGATAGTGAAGATTGTAGAATGTCTATAAATTGACTAGTGTTTATGGCATGCAGGTTTCTGTAAGTGTACAAGGTTGGAGAGTCTGGAAGAGGATAGGAGTTACTGATTGAGAAACAGAGAAGGTTGTGGTCAGAGAGCTCAAAAGGAGAATTAGTGAAGTAAAGTAAATATCTTTTTAACACCATAAAGTTTTTATTAATATCGTTTTTATCTAGTTTTTATTTATATAATTTTAATCTAGTTTGTATTTACATAGTTTTAATATAGTTTTTTTTCCATATACTTTTCATTTATATATTTATCTTAATATAGTTGTATCGTGTTTTGAGCTCCATTATTCAGGCATGTAGAACCCCCCTTATTTAATGCTGTTGCCACTGACTTCCTTCTTCTGGCACTTTAGGTCTTCTCCGAGGTTTCTTCCCAGTTGTGTTTTTATCTCTACTGTTCACCATTGGAGAATGCACACTGGCCCATGCATTTGAAGGCCCAGTGCACAAATGTGTGGCCCATTTTTGGGCAGAGTGGCTTTTAGTTACAAAAACATGGCCTTTTTTTATTCCATAGAAGTCTATAGAGGCAAAAAAGCTATCGATAATGAGTTTAGCATTGGCGTTTTTTTGTGGCGCCCCCCCTCCCCCTCAATTCTTGATGAAAATATCATATGACTTGTCATGTAAAAAACACTAAAGAAAAGGAGGCAAAGACTAAAACCCACTATTTTTGGAAAAAACGCTGCTAAAACTGTATCTTGAGAGTACAAATGACAAAGCAGTTTTTGGCGGTGTCTTTTTTCAGGTCAAGAAATTGCAAGAAAAAAAAAAAAAAAAACAAGTTCACATGATGGAATTTCTGAGCAGAATCCAGCGGGAAAAATTCTGCTAGCAAAATTCTATTGTTTTCAATGGGATTCTGCTGCACTGTGTACACAGCAAAAATGAGGCCCAATTCCTGTATGTAAATGTTTTCTGCATCTTTCTCCATAGACAGCAATGCATATCTCCTGTAGCGTGCACACGGCATATCCGATTCTCGCCTCATGTCCATTATTTTTTCGGGATCTGCTCAGAAATACATTGTCGCATTTGTGGAGATGGCACATTTCAGAGCTATCATAGCGTCGGCATGTTCTGCTGGCACCTGCAATTTGCATAATGTCTGCCGGAAACTCTCTGGGCAGACAATCTGCAAAAATTCCACTGTGTGAACATATCCTAACAGTGTCAACAGGGCAAGGTAGAGAGTACAAGGGAAGACTATAACAGGAGAAAGATCCATATGTTCACATGGGGGAATTGTCATGGGGAACTCTGTGAAAGAGTTCCACTGAAAACTCTCCCAAAATGTACTGCCCATTAACTTTAATGGGATACCACTGCCCTATTTACACAGTGGAATTTCAGCTGAAAAAATGTTAGCATTCAGCAAAATTTAAAGACCTGTCTTTAATTTTGCAGAATTCCACAGTGGAATCCCGTAGGAGTCAATGGAGTTTTAAAGGGTACCTCTCATCAAATAAACTTTAGATATATTTTAGATTAATGAATGTTGAATAACTTTCCAATAGCATGTTAATGAAAAATATGCTTCTTTCTATTGTATTTTTCAGGATCAGTCCTGTCAGCAAGCATTTCTGACTCATGCTGGAGTCCTAAACACTCAGAGCTGCCAGCCTGCTTTGTTCACAGCCAAACAGGCTGTGAACAAAGCAGGCTGGCAGCTCTGAGTGTTCTCCTTTGTGAACAAAGCAGACAGGCAGCTCGTAGTGTTTAGGACTCCAGCATGAGTCTGAAATGCTTGCTGCCAGGACTGGTAGGGAGACCCCTAGTGGTCATTTCTTCAAAGTGGAAAATTAAATAGAAAGAAGCATATTTTTTAATAACATGCAATTGTAAAATTATTCTGCATACATTAATCTATAATATATCAAAAGTTTTTTTGATGAGAGGTACCCTTTAAGAACACAGAATTCTGCCAAAATTCCCCACAATTTCACCACAATTCTATCGGAATTTTGCAATTCCAAAATTCCGTTGAGTAACTCTGTGGAATTGCGGATATTCTGCCGTGTGTACATAGCCTTAGAATTATAATTGGTGAACTACACATGGATCTAAGCACACCAAATCTTAATAGGCATCTCTATTAATTGGAAAATACACATGTTTAACAACACATACAGTACACTGATAAAATTTGGTGAATCGGCTTTCTTGCCTGAAACATAGACTTTGATGAGCTTAAATCTCCATTGAAATATTCCATCCCTTTTCCCATTTCAATTGAGGATTGTGCAAACAAAGTCAGAGATTAGCTGAACACACTCAACTATTCTGATTGTTTATGCAAATTACGCTATCTGAACCGTATGGCACCGAATCTGAGTATTTTTAATGCCTTTGAAGCTTATCAACCTTTTAATCATTTCGCAAACAGATGTAAGTCATTTTAATTTCCCATTTAACAAAGTCAATTTTTTGGAGTTATCAGGGGAACTGGCGAAGCAGACAAATCAAATATATTGATCTAATAAAATAGTCTGGAATTAGGGACAATACGCTGGAATTCATTACTAACATGGTTCGAGAGAGTGCACGGGGCATTAACTTCGCTAAGCATGATGTTTATTGATGCATGACTCTCTGATTAAATATTTAGAGAATTTTTTTTTCAGATTGTTATGTAAGATAACAGGTGGTTTCTGGACTCGCTGCCAGAGTACATGAATGGAAAAAAAAGTAAAAATTAAACTCTTCTTTAGAGACAACTAGCTGAGTACCCGGCACTGCCCGTTTTTTTCCTACCTTATCCTTAACCCCTTAAGGACGCAGGACGTAAATGTACGTCCTGGTGTGGTGGTACTTAACGGACCAGGACGTACATCTACGTCCTAAGCATAACCGCGGGCATCGGAGCGATGCCGTGTCATGTGCGGCTGATCCCGGCTGCTGATCGCAGCCAGGGACCCGCCGGCAATGGCCGACGCCCGCGATCTCGCGGGCGTCCGCCATTAACCCCTCAGGTGCCGGGATCAATACAGATCCCGGCATCTGCGGCAGTGCGCGATTTGAATGAATGATCGGATCGCCCGCAGCGCTGCTGCGGGGATTCGATCATTCATAACGCCGCACGGAGGTCCCCTCTCCTTCCTCCGTCCGGCTCCCGGCGTCTCCTGCTCTGGTCTGTGATCGAGCAGACCAGAGCAGAAGATGACCGAAAACACTGATCTGTTCTATGTTCTATACATAGAACAGATCAGTATTAGCAATTATGGTATTGCTATGAATAGTCCCCTATGGGGACTATTCAAGTGTAAAAAAAAATGTAAAAAAAATGTAAAAGTAAAAGTAAAAAAAATGTGAAAAATCCCCTCCCCCAATAAAAAGTAAAACGTCCGTTTTTTCCTATTTTACCCCCAAAAAGCGTAAAAAATTTTTTATAGACATATTTGGTATCGCCGCGTGCGTAAATGTCCGAACTATTAAAATAAAATGTTAATGATCCCGTACGGTTAATGGCGTGAACGAAAAAAAAAAAGTCCAAAATTCCTACTTTTTTAATACATTTTATTAAAAAAAAAATTATAAAAAATGTATTAAAAGTTTTTTATATGCAAATGTGGTATCAAAAAAAGTACAGATCATGGCGCAAAAAATGAGCCCCCATACCGCCGCTTATACGGAAAAATAAAAAAGTTATAGGTCATCAAAATAAAGGGATTATAAACGTACTAATTTGGTTAAAAAGTTTGTGATTTTTTTTAAGCGCAACAATAATATAAAAGTACGTAATAATGGGTATCATTTTAATCGTATTGACCCTCAGAATAAAGAACACACGTCATTTTTACCATAAATTGTACGGCGTGAAAACGAAGCCTTCCAAAATTAGCAAAATTGCGTTTTTCGTTTTAATTTCCCCACAAAAATAGTGTTTTTTTGGTTGCGCCATACATTTTATGATATAATGAGTTATGTCATTACAAAGGACAACTGGTCGCGCAAAGAACAAGCCCTCACACTAGTCTGTGGATGAAAATATAAAAGACTTATGATTTTTAGAAGGCGAGGAGGAAAAAATTAAAACGTAAAAATTAAATTGTCTGAGTCCTTAAGGCCAAAATGGGCTGAGTCCTTAAGGGGTTAAGGAAGCTTTTGTCCTCATATACCGTCTTAAAATCCTTTCCCCATATCCCATGCTCATATCCCGACCTCATATCTCGTCCTCATATGCCGTCCTCATATCTCGACCTCATATCCCGACCTCATATCCCATCCCTATATCCCGTCCCATATCCCGACCTCATATCCCGTCCTCATATCCCATCTTCATATCCCATCCTTACATCCTGTTCTCATATCTATTCCCCATTTCTAATCCTCATATCCCGTCCTCAGATGGGGCTCAGTTCTGGTAAAGATATTTTAAACTGAAAATAACAGGGGTGTGGCTTAAAGGGAGGGCATGTCTTTGCAAGATGGGGCATGGCATGCGGGAAGGGTGTGGCTTGCCAGTCGGATTGACACATTCACCAGGAAATGGAGAGCGATGCTTATGGAAAAAGGGAACAGAAGTCCTATATATTTGCAAGGGACTTGAAACAAAAACCCCATCCTTCACATATGGGGGTAGGTTAGAGGTTAATTTAACTATTATATATTTTTATTTGACATATAAGTAACATGTGATCAAGTATTATCGAAATATCTCGAACTGTACAGACGTTACGCTGGAACATACATTTCCCATGGATTTGCATTGGACTTTAACCCCTTCACGACGAGTGACGTACATGTACGGCACCGCAAAGTGTCACTTGGCGCGCAGCGACTTACATGTACGTCGCAGGGTTCCGGGAGCGCCGCGTCACCGGTAGCGGTGATCGGGCCGGGATGACTGCTGTTATCTAACAGCAGGCATCCCGGCACATCGCCGAGGGGGGTCCTGACACCCCCCCATGACCGCGATGCGCGCAAATCGCAGGTCAATTCAGGTCACTGGTGACCCGGTGACCCGGAAAATAAGAGGGATCGGGGGTGTCCGAGACACCCTCGATCCCCCTAAAGGGATAGGAGTTTGGCGGCAGGGGTGCCACCCCTCCTATCCCTGCTATTGGTCGGCCAAACGACCGACCGATAGCAGACCGGGGGAGGGGGGGTTAAAGTTCAGTTCCCCCGCTTTGCCCACCTGTCGGTGTCCGGGCAAAACGGGGGAACCGTCCAGGGAAGGTCGGCGCCGAAGGTCCCTACCTGGATCCCGGATCCCCGTTCGCGATCCTCCCCTACGTGCGTCGGCGGCGGCAGCAATACTTCCGGGTCCTGCTAGGTGAGTTGTTGCCTAGCAACATCCGGAGGGCCACAGTTTACAGTGGTCTCTAAACCGTGGCCCTCCAGATGTTGCAAAACTACAACTCCCAGCATGCCCAGACAGCTGTTTCCTGTGGGGGCATGCTGGGACTTGTAGTTTTGCAATATTTAGAGGGGTTCAGGTTGTAGATCACTAAGTGGTCTCAAACTGTAGCCCTCCAGATGTTGCAAAACTACAACTCTCAGCATGCCCAGACAGCAGTTTGCTGTCTGGGCATGCTGCGAGTTGTAGTTTTGCAACATCTGGAGGGCCACAGTTTTGAGACCACTGGACAGTGATTTACAACTTGAACCCCTCTAAATCTTGCAAAACTACAACTCTCAGCATTCAGGAACAGCATAAGGCTGTCTTGGCATGCTGGGAGTTGTACTTGCGTGCATCCAGCCATTGCATAACTACATCTCCCAGCATGCCCTTCCGCAATCAGTACATGCTGGGAGTTGTAGTTTTGCAACAGCTGGAGGCACACTGGTTGGAAAATATTAAGTTAGGTCATAGAACCTAACTCAAGGTTTTCCAGCCAGTGTGCCTCCAGCTGTTGCAAAACTACAACTCCCAGCATGCATGGTCTGTCAGTGCATGCTGAGAGTTGTAGTTTTGACCCCCCTTCCGTGTGAATGTACAGGCTACATTCACACTGGTGGCAGATTACAGTGAGTTCCCCGCTACAAATTTGAGCTGCGGGAAATTTTTCGCCGCAGCTCAAACTCCTAGCGGGAGACTCAGTGTAATTCGTCGCCAGTGTGAATGTAACCTAAAAACACTACACTACACTAACATAAAATAAAGAGTAAAACACTACATATACACACGTACACTGCCCCCCCCACCACCCCCCTTCCCCAATAAAAATGAAAAAGGTATTGTATGGCAGTGTTTCTAAGATGGAGCCTCCAGCTTTAGCAAAACAAAAACTCCCAGCATTTCTGGACAGCAATTGACTGTCCAAGCATGCTGGGAGTTTAGCAACAGCTGGAGGCACCCTGTTTGGAAATCACTGGCATAGAATACCCCTATGTCCACCCCTATGCAAGTCCCTAATTTAGGCCTCAAATGCGCATGGCGCTCTCACTTTGGAGCCCTGTCGTATTTCAAGGCAACATAATAGGGTCACATATGGGGTATCGTCGTACTCGGGAGAAATTGCCTAACAAATTTTGGAGGGCTTTTTCTCCTTTTAATCCTTATGAAAAGGAACAGTTGGGGTCTACACCAGCATGTTAGTGTAAAAAAATAATTTTTACACTAACATGCTGGTGTTGCCCTATACTTTTAATTTTCACAAGAGGTAAAAGGGAAAAACGCCCCCCAAAATTTGTAATGCAATTTCTCCCGAGTACGGAGATACCCCATATGTGGGCGCAAAGTGCTCTGGGAGCGCACAATAAGGCCCAGAAGGGAGAGTGCGCCATGTACATTTGAGGTGATTTGCACAGGGGTGGCCGATTGTTACAGCGGTTCTGACAAACGCAAAAAAAAAACACACCCGCATGTGACCCCATTTTGGGAACTATACCCCTCACGGAATGTAATAAGGGGTGCAGTGAGAATTTACACCCCACAGGTGTCTGACGGATCTTTGGAACAGTGGTCCGTGAAAATGAAAAATTTTGCACAGCCCACTGTTCCAAAGATCTGTCAGACACCAGTGGGGGGTAAATGCTCACTGTACCCCTCATTACATTCTGTGAGGGGTCTAGTTTCCAAAATGGTATGCCATGTGGAGGTTATTTTACTGTTCTGGCACCATAGGGGCTTCCTAAATGCGACATGCCCCCCGAGCAAAATTTGCTCTCAAAAAGCCAAATATGACGCCTTCTCTTCTGAGCATTGTAGTTCGCCCGCAGTGCACTCCAGGTCCACTTATGGGGTACCTCCATACTCAGAAGAGATGGGGTTACAAATTTTGGGGGGTCTTTTCTGCTATTAACCCTTGCAAAAATGTGAAATTTGGGGGGAAACCAACATTTTAGTGAATTTTTTTTTTTTTTTACATATGCAAAAGTCGTGAAACACCTGTGGGGTATTAAGGCTCACTTTATCCCTTGTTACGTTCCTCAAGGGGTCTAGTTTCCAGAATGGTATGCCATGTGTTTTTTTTTTGCTGTTCTGGCACCATAGGGGCTTCCTAAATGCAACATGCCCCCCGAGCAAAATTTGCTCTCAAAAAGCCAAATATGACTCCTTCTCTTCTGAGCATTGTAGTTCGTCCGCAGTGCACTTCAGGTCCACTTATGGGGTACCTCCATACTCAGAAGAGATGGGGTTACAAATTTTGGGGGGTCTTGTCTGCTATTTACCCTTTAAAAAATGTGAAATTTGGGGGGAAACCAACATTTTAGTGAAATTTTTTTTTTTTTTTACATATGCAAAAGTCATGAAACATCTGTGGGGTATTAAGGCTCACTTTATTCCTTGTTATGTTCCTCAAGGGGTCTAGTTTCCAAAATGGCATGCCATGTGTTTTTTTTTCTGTTCTGGCATCATAGGGGCTTCCTAAATGCGACATGCCCCCCAAAAACCATTTCAGAAAAATGTACTCTCTAAAATCCCCTTGTCGCTCCTTCGTTTCTTAGCCCTCTACTGTGCCCGCCGAACACTTTACATAGACATATGAGGTGTGTCCTTACTCGAGAGAAATTGGGCTACAAATATAAGTATACTTTTTCTCCTTTTACCTCTTGTAAAAATTCAAAAATTGGGTCTACAAGAACATGCGAGTGTAAAAAATGAAGATTTTGAATTTTCTCCTTCACTTTGCTGCTTTTCCTGTGAAACACCTAAAGGGTTAAAACATTTACTGAATGTCATTTTGAATACTTTGGGGGGTGCAGTTTTTATAATGGGGTCATTTATGGGGTATTTCTAATATGAAGACCCTTCAAATCCACTTCAAACCTGAACTGGTCCCTGAAAAATTGCGAGTTTGAAAATTTTGTGAAAAATTGGAAAATTGCTGCTGAACTTTGAAGCCCTCTGGTGTCTTCCAAAAGTAAAAACTCGTCAATTTTATGATGCAATCATAAAGTAGACATATTGTATATGTGAATCAAAAAAAAATGTTTGGGAATATCCATTTTCCTTACAAGCAGAGAGCTTCAAAGTTAGAAAAATGCAAAATTTTACATTTTTTCATTAAATTTGGGGATTTTTCACCAAGAAAGGATGCACTATGTTAAAGTAGAATATGTCACGAAAAAACAATCTCAGAATCAGAATGATAACTAAAAGCATTCCAGAGTTATTAATGTTTAAAGTGACAGTGGTCAGATTTGCAAAAAAGGGCTTCGTCCTAGAGGTGAAAATGGGCTCCGTCCTTAAGGGGTTAAACAAAAACCCCAACACTCGTAAATGGGGGTAGGTTAGGGTTAAATTAACTCTCCTATATTTTTAGTGGACATATAAGTAACATGTGACCAAGTATTATCAAAATATCTCCAGCCGCTTGGAAGTTATGCAGTAACATATATTTCCCATAGACTTGTATGGGACTTTAAATAAAAACCCAGACTCTCACAAATCGGGGTGGATAAGGGTTAAATTACCTATCGTATGTTATGGTTTTTCCTACCTTATCCTTGTGGGGAGGAAAAGTAACAAAGGAGGAAGCTTTTGTCCTCATATCCTGTCCCTAAATCCTGACCCCATATCCCCTCCTAATATCCCGACCCCAAATACTCTCCTCATATTCCGACCTCATATCTTATGTTATGGTTATGTTTTTGTGAGATGGGACATGGCCTGCAGGGAGGGTGTGGCTTACCAGCCAGACTGACGCATTCACCAGGAGATGTAGAGTGGAGCTTTTGGAGTAAGGCACCAGAAGTCCTATATACTTGAATGGTACTTGAAACAAAAACCCCATCCTTCACGTATGGGGACAGGTAAGGGGTTAATTTAAGTATTATATATTTTTATTTGACATATAAGTAACATCATGGTCAAGTCCCAGGAAGTCAGGGATTAGATTGTAGACCTGCACAAGGCTCAAATGGGCTACAAGACCATTACCAAGCAGCTTGGGGAGAAGTTAACAATAGCCGGTGCGATTACTTGCAAATGAAGGAAACACAAAATAAAAATTAAACGTCCTCATCGGGTGCTCCATGTAAGATCTCATCACGTGGAGTTTCAGGGATTTTGAGAATGGTGAGGAATCAGCCCAGAACTACATATAAGGATCTTGTCAATGATCTCAAGGCAGTTGGGACCAAAGTCACCAAGAAATCAATTGGTAACTAACTACACCATAAAGGAGGTAAATCATGCAGCACCTCCAAGGTCCCCCTGCTCAAGAAAGCTCATGTATAGGCCCATCTGGGGTTCACCAATGAACATCTGAATCATTCAGATATTCATTGCTGTGGACTTAATTGATTTTGATTTGATGAAGGGTTATGTTGCTTTTTGGAGAATTTTGCCCTGCATAATTTTTCCCTGCACAGTGCTAGTCCCATATTGCACCTCATCACCTTGGCTAAATACCCCCTGTTTATGCAGCAGCCATGCAAATTTAGCAGTTTACAAATATTTACAGAAACCTTGTTTCTTCACTGCTATTGCCACATTTTAAAAAGTAGGCTTGATAGGTATACTTTCATTTACACCAGAAACTGGTGTGAATTATGCTTAAAATCTACCGACATGTTTCACTAGGGGGGGTTACGCTAAAAGGGGTGCTTGTGGCGCATTGGGCCAGTTAGTGTTCTTTTGATCATTACTAGAGATGAGCGAACTTTTAAAAAATTCGATTCGTCCGATTCGCCAAATTTTCTGAAAAAGTTTGTTTCGATCCGAATTTGTTCGCGGCAAATCAATATTAAATAAGGCGATTTCTAGCCTACATACAGCCTCTAAAGGGGTATAGAACACTTTGCTGTGTCCTAAAACGCATATGGAGTGTGCTGGGGTAGTGAAATAATATTGTTATTCAGAATAGCATGCAGATTACCGGCAGCACAATGACAGAGCCTGGTGGTGGCATCAGTGTCAGGAGACCATCTAGTGACTGAATGACATAGCGTGGAGGTGTTGGCAGCATGAGGACACCATATAGTGGCAGAATGGCACAGCGTGGAGGTGTTGGCAGCATGAGGAGACCATATAGTGGCTGAATGGCACAGCGAGGAGGTGTTGGCAGCATGAGGACACCATATAGTGACTGAATGACATAGCGTGGAGGTGTTGGCAGCATGAGGACACCATATAGTGGCAGAATGACATAGCGTGAAGGTGTTGGCAGCATGAGGACACGTTATAGTGGCAGAATGGCACAGCGTGGAGGTGTTGGCAGCATGAGGAGACCATATAGTGGCTGAATGGCACAGCGTGGAGGTGTTGGCAGCATGAGGACACCATATAGTGGCTGAATGGCACAGCAAGGAGGTGTTGGCAGCATGAAGCCACCATATAGTGGGTGAATGGCACAGCATGGACATGTTGTCAGCATGAGGACACCATATAGTGGCTGAATGGCACAGCGTGGAGGTGTTGGCAGCATGAGGACACCATATAGTGGCTGAATGGCACAGCGTGGAGGTGTTGGCAGCATGAGAAGACCATTTAGTGGCTGAATGGCACAGCGTGGAGTTGGCTGATGCACTAGTACACTACACACCAGGGTTTCACAATCCCCCCCCCCAAAAAAAAAAAAAAAAAAACAACACAATATGAGAAGTTTTTGACAAAGATTTCTCATAGGTAGCACCCGCTATCCAAAAATTTGAAATTCCCAGACCCAGGCCCCACCTCTGCGGCATCAGTAACCCATATATTGCCTGAAGGACACAGCCTGGAGTTGGCTGATGCACCAGTTCACACCAGGGCTTCACAATCCCCCCAAAAAAACAAAACATTGAGAAATTTTTCACAAAGATTTCTCATAGGTAGCGCCCGCTATCCAAAATGTTGAAATTCACAGACCCAGGCCTCACCTCTGCGGCATCAGTAACCCATATATTGCCTGAAGGACACAGCCTGGAGTTGGCTGATGCACCAGTACACACCAGGGCTTCACAATCCCCCCTCCAAAAAGAACACAATGAGGCATTTTTGTCCAAGATTTCTCATTGGTAGCACCCGCTATCCAAAATTTGAAATTTCCAGAACCAGGCCCCACCCCTGCGGCATCAGTAACCCATATATTGCCTGAATGATACAGCCTGGAGTTGGCTGATGCAAGAGTACACACCAGGGATTCACAATCCCCACCAAAAAAACAACACAATTAGAAATTTATGACCATGATTTCTCATAGGTAGCACCCCCTATCCAAAAAAAATGAAATTCACAGACCCAGGCCCCACCACAGCGGCATCAGTAACCCATATATTGGCTCAAGGACACAGTCTGGAGTTGGCTGATGCACCAGTACACACCAGGGCTTCACAACCCCCCCCCCCCCCCCAAAAAAAAAACAAGACCTTGAGAAATGTTTCACAAAGATTTCTCATAGGTTGCACCCGCTATCCCAAATTTTGAAATTCACAGACCCAGTCCCCACCTCTGCGGCATCAGTAGCCCATATATTGCATGAAGGACACAGCCTGTAGTTGGCTGATTCAAGAGTACACACCAAGGCTTCACAACTCCCCCCCAAGAACAACATAATGATAATTTTTTGACAAAGATTTAAATGTTTTTTTTTGATAAAAACAATCTCAAATGAACGAGTTGATGAGGCCCCAAAGTTAAGGACGGTGGACAACCAAAAATAATAATTTTCACCAAAAAAGAAGGAGGAGCAGAATTGATCCCTCTTTGTTTAGTTTTTTTAGTAAAATTTTATGTAATAAATCACACGCAACAAGCGTTCCGTTGTGTAATGGTTATCCTTCTGGAAATTTCAAATTTATTACCCTGTTTCCCCAAATGTAGGACATCCTCGGAAGATAAAACTTACTATACCATACCAGGACAAGCTGGCTTGCAATGGCATCTTGCAATGGCATCTTACACGTTACTTATTCTGAAACGTGCATCCCTGCAAAAAAGTTTCCAGAGAACGTTTGATGCCCGTCAGAAGATTGGCGTGACAGATGCCCAACTGAAGCTAGGCATGAAGGATGCCCGTGAGAAAATGGTCGCCAAAGATGCACATTTCAGAATAAAGGGTAAAGTGCAAGATGCCCGAGAGATGTTGAATTCTAAAAAGCAGCAGGTGGGTTTTGCAGTAAAACCGCCAAAATTGATGGACGCCCGGGAAAATACTAGCCTGAAGAGGAGCACACCGGCCATCACTATGAACTTCGCCATGGCTCAATGGTCCCCATCCATAAATATTACCAAGACCATGCAGATTTCACAGCAGAAAACCATTACCCCAGGTCTTAGTAACAGCGTTAAGGGAATGCAAATAAATGTTGTCAACCATCAACTGAATGGCACAGCATGGAGGTGTTGGCAGCATGAGGACACCATATAGTGGCTGAATGGCACAGCGGGGAGGTGTTGGCAGCATGGGGACACCATATAGTGGCTGAATGGCACAGCGTGGAGTTGGCTGATGCACAAGTACACTACACACCAGGGCTTCACAATCCCCCCAAAAAACAACACAAAATGAGAAATGTTTGACAGCGATTTCTCATAGGTAGCACCCGCTATCCAAAAATTTTAAATTCCCAGACCCAGGACCCACCTCTGCGGCATCAGGAACCCACATATTGCCTGAAGGACACAGCCTGGAGTTGGCTGATGCACCAGTACACACAGGGCTTCACAATCCGCCCCAAAATCAACAAAATTGTATAAATAAATAAAAAAAATGTATACCTTTGTGTAAGAACAAGCGCATATCCAACATTTTAGAAGACTCTATTATGCAGGATGGTGGACCACCCAAAAACTTTCTCATCAAAAATAATAAACCACACAATGTTTGAAATGATTTAAAAAAAATTGTTACATATGTGTGTCTCCAAAAGATCAGATCACCAAAGGATTTTTTTCACCAAAAATGATTAAGCAGAGTTAATCCCTCTCCGGATTTTTTTATTATTTATTTTCATTAAAAAATCACACGCAGCAAGCGTTCCGTTGTATGACGGTTAGCATTCTGCAAATTTCAATTTTATTACTGATAAAATTATCAGTAAATTTAACAATAACACTACCCAAGAGTGTTTAATTTCCCCATACATTGCTCCAGGAACAGTCAGGAGTAGGCCTCAGCTGTACCCAAGAGGCTTTAATAACCCCTTACCTTACCCAATCAATTGCGAGATCGAGCAATAACAGTTGTTATGGCCTCAGATGTCCTGGGCCGCACTAGCGCTCCACTGAATGGATTAGCGTCTCTCTATCTTTCAAGGTTAGGTGCGTGTTACACGCTGAAACCAGTTCGTGATAGGCATCTGGGATTGCAATTATTTACCCTTAAAACGAGGAATTACCAGTCTGTGAGGGTCATAAGCTTGCGTTGATTAAGTCCCTGCCCTTTGTACACACCGCCCATCGCTACAACCTATTGGATTGGTTAGTGAGGTCCTCGGATCGGCCCAGGCGGGGTAGGAGAAGGCCCTGGCAGAGCGCCAAGAATTTTTGTTTGAAA
The DNA here is from genome assembly GCF_029499605.1 of Hyla sarda. Classification (NCBI taxonomy): domain Eukaryota; kingdom Metazoa; phylum Chordata; class Amphibia; order Anura; family Hylidae; genus Hyla; species Hyla sarda. The sequence goes on from NC_079190.1 coordinate 457,348,254, forward strand.
TCATTGTTGAAATTTGCATTAAGCATGTATTTAGCTACTGCTAAACATCCAAAAATTTAAGGCCCAAGGCCTGAGGCATCAGGGAGGCAAGTAGTTTGTGAAAGGCACAGAATGAGTCTGGAGCAGTCATTCGCAGAACCCAAGAGGGTTTCATAACCCCTTACATTTAAAGATCAATCTTTACATTTGCATTAAGCATGTATTTAGCTACTGCTAAACTTCAAAAAATGATGGGCCCAAGGCCTGAGGCACCAGTTTCCCCCATATTAGGAGCATAGTTGTCCCCCAGATTAGGAGCATAGATGTCCCGCAGATTAGGCAGCATAGATGTCCCCCAGATTAGGAGCATATATGTCCCCCAGATTAGGAGCATAGTTGTCCCCCAGATTAGGCAGCATAGTTGTCCCCCAGTCAGTGCGGGCCGGTCAGAGCCAATCAAAGGGCCGTATGTGGCAAGCGGGCCGTACAATGCCCAGGTCTGCCCCAGAGGATTTCATAACCAACCATAATAGAGAAAATTTTGTTGTAGGAGCATGATCAATCTACTCAGACCAATCTGTCATTGCTGGCTGGAAATCCTGGCTGATCCATCCCTGATTCATCTTGACAAACATCAGTCTCTCCACATTTTTAGTGGACAGACGAGTTCGATTTGGGGTGACTATGGCCCCGGCCACACTAAACACCCACTCTGATGGCACACTACTGGCCGGGCAGGACAGCTTTTCCAGGGCAAACTCTGCTAGTTGTGGCCATAAATCAAGTTTGGCTGCCCAGAAGTCCAGCGGATCTTCAATGGTTGTTGGCATGGCCATGTCAAGGTATGCCATCACCTGCTGGTTCAGGTCCTGCTCCATGTCTACCTGCTGCTGATGAGTTGCTTCACTATGCGGGTGAAGAAAGCTACTCATCAGCAACTGTAGACTCAGGCTGCTGCTGATTGAGCTGGTATTGCTCCTCCCACCCCTCCCCTCCCCAGCAGCCATGGCAGTGGAAGGTGAGCACAGAGGGCCCCCCAAGTCAGACCTGCGAGTGGATGGATAGGCATCAGCCAACTGACTACGTAGAATCTCTCTGTAGTAGGTCAGTTTGTTCTCCCTCTCAGTGGGTGTAAAAAAGGCCCCCATTTTGGGATGGTAGTGAGGGTCTAATAAGGTGGAGATCCAGAAGTCATCCCGCTGACGAATTTTGAAAATTCGGGGGTCACTACGCAAGCAAATGAGCCAGTGACTCGGAGGGACTACCTGCCTCCATCTCCACTGCATACTGCCACGGTGTGTCTGGGTCCTCTGTCTCAACTTCCTCATAACCCTCCAGCTCCTCTGGCTGCTCCTGCTCCTCCTCTCCTGTACGAAGACTAGAAACACCGGCCATCTCATCCAACCTAAACTGTGCTCCGCTCTGCCCCTCATCATCCTCCTCCTCCAGTTCAGCCCCTACAGGGCTCATGTAGCCTTGAGATGTAGGCGCAACATCTCCATTGCCGTGACCAGCCATGGTTTCAATCATTTGTTGTAGGAAATGTAGGAGTGGAATTACGTCATTCATGGCGTAATCCAGGTGACTCACAAATAATGTGGCTTCCTCAAAGGGCCTCAGCAAACGGCAGGTGTCACGTATGAGCTGCCACTGGTTCACATCGAAGTTACACAGGGAAGTACTCCTATCTGCTCAGATCATCAAGAAATCGGTGATGGCTTTTCTTTGTTCGTATAGTCTGTCCAACATATGGAGGGTGGAATTCCAACGTGTGGCAACGTCACAAATAAGACTATGTTGTGGCATACCGTTCTGACGCTGCAGCTCAAAGAAGGTGTGCTTGGCGGTGTACAAGTGGCTGAAGTGCATGCACAGTTTCCTTGCCATTTTCAGGATGTTTTGCAAATGGGGTGAAGACTTGAGGAAGTGCTTGACAACCAGATTCAACACGTTTGCCATGCAGGGGGCAAGTTTCACACATCCTTGTCGCAGCGCCGACTTTCCAGATTTCATGGAGTAAGCCATACTCGGATTTCTTTACGAATGAACTTTAGCAGTTTCTCCCCTGTGTGACTCCAAGGGAAACCATGTGAAGAACAGCTTGACACCACCGTGCCCTACACACATGGTACGATGAATGGCCACCGAGATTTGAACGTGCAGTGGAGGCCGAGGACACGGTGGAGCATGAGGAGGCGGCGTCGCACACTGTAACAGGACCAACTGCCTGGGAGCGAGAGTGTGGAGGAGGAAGCGGTGTGACCTGTCCAAGTTGCTGTTGTGGCTGTGCAGGAACCACATTTACCCAGTGAGCCGTAAAAGACAAGTATTGTCCCTGCCCGTAGTTACAGCTCCACTTTTGCACTTTTGAACACACCGACAGGCTCAAGGACTGGCCCACCTTCTCTTGTACAAACTTATGCAGGGCTGGTACTGCCTTCTTTGCTAAGAAATGAGGGCTTGGGACTCTCCACCTCGGCTCGGCACAAGCGATCAATTCTCTGAAAGGTGCCGAGTCCACCACTTGAAAAGGGAGGGACTGCAACACCAGCAACTTGGACAGGAGCACATTCAACTTCTGCGCCGTTGGATGAGTGGGCGCATACTGTTGTCTCTTGGACATGGCTTTGCTGATGGATTGTTGGCGGAATGGCTGACTAAAAGCAGGAGAAGCAGGAGCGACAGAAGGAGGGTTTGACACACAGCTCCCTTTGTCGGAGGTGGTGGAGCCTTGGCTGGATGAAGGAGGGAGCAGATGGCCACTGGGTGATGCAACAGGCTGGACCACTATATCGGAGCCAGGGTTCTCCCAGGCCGCTTTATGGTGGCGAAGCATGTGTTGACGCAGGGTCGTAGTGCCGACATTGGGACCCTGGCCACGCTTCACCTTCTGCCGACAGATCTTGCATGTGGCTACATGAACCTCCTCCGGATGCCTTATGAAAAACTTCCACACCGCCGAGTAGCTGATTTTCCCACCCGCAGTCCGCACTAATTGACTGCTACTGGCGCCGTCTCCAGGAACCCCTGTTCCGCTACCTCCCGGAAAGGTAGGCTGCCGCGAAGCAGGTGGTCTCCCCCGGGCAAGTTTGGCTCCTAAATTTCCACTACTGCCACCACGCTGACTGCCAAACGTGCTACCGCCTTGCTGCCTCAAGGGCAACCTGCAACTCTCTTCTCCTGATGATGATGAATCCCCTTCTGCACCCGGCTCCCAATTGCGATCGGCTTCATCATCATCAATAGTTGTTTGCACGTCACTGATGTCCTCCTCAGGTTCCCCAACAGTCTCTGCTTCAGGACCCTGAACACTTGCAACACCGCCTCCCACGTCACTCTCCGCATCACTACCTGGCCGCCTAGCGGAGCAAGCGGCGCATGTCTCCTCCCCTTCTTGGCTGTTCAGTAGCTGCTGACTGTCCTCTATTGGATCGTCCTCAGTAAATAGTGGAGCTGAACCCACAGCATAAGATGCTTCTTTAGGAGAGGGAAAAGCATAGGAGAAAGGCAATGGGAGGACACGGACTGCTCCCGGGCTATGCCAACTGAGGGTTGTGTCTGAGGAACCCACCGACTGTTGACTGGGGGTGTCAGATGTCACTTGTGATGATGTGGATGAGCGTGTTAACCAATCGACGACGGCAGATGGGTTGCCGGTGGAGACACGACCGCTGGCTGATAACGGGAGCTGAGGCCTCTCGCTGCGACTCCTGCTGCCACTCGCCCCAAGTCTGCAGCCAACTCTGCATGAAGTATTTAGGCCTCTGCAACTCCTCTTTGCACGACCTGGCACTTCTCTGCCTGACATACTTAGTGCGTTTATGAGGGAATTACAATACGCTACACTACTCTTTAAACAGCATTTGTCTAGAACAGCAGAAAAAAAAACTCTGTATTTTTGTAAAACACCAGTTGGTGGATACTATTGTTTGGACTTTGACGGTATGGAGCACCTTGACAGCTTACAGGTACTAAATGGTACAATACTTGGATGTACGTATGCGGTATGCACTGATGAGGGCCTATTAGCAGAAAAACTCTGTATTTTTGTAAAACATCAGCCGGTGGATACTATTGTTTAGACTTTAACGGTTTGGAGCACCTTGACAGCTACTAAATGGTACAATACTTGGATGTACGTATGCGGTATGCACTGATGAGGGAAGTAATATGCCTAACTATTAGCAGAAAAAACTCTGTATTTTTGTAAAACACCAGCCGGTGGATACTATTGTTTGAACTTTGACGGTTTGGAGCACCTTGACAGCTACTAAATGGAACAATACTTGGATGTACCTATGTGGTATGCACTGATGAGGGCAGTAATATGCCTAACTATTAGCAGAAAAAACTCTGTATTTTTGTAATACACCAGCCGGTGGATACTATTGTTTGGACTTTGATGGTATGGAGCACCTTGACAGCTTAACAGGTACTAAATGGTACAATACTTGGATGTATGTATGCAGTATGCACTGATGAGGACCTATTAGCAGAAAAAACTCACTATTTTTGTAAAACACCAGCAGGTGGATACTATTGTTTGGACTTTGACGGTATGGAGCACCTTGACAGCTTAACAGGTACTAAATGGTACAAAACTTGGATGTACGTATGCGGTATGCACTGATGAGGGCAGTAATATGCCTATTAGCAGAAAAAACTCTGTATTTTTGTAAAACACCAGCCGGTGGATACCATTGTTTAGACTTTGACGGTTTGGAGCACCTTGACAGCTACTAAATGGTACAATACTTGGATGTACGTATGCGGTATGCACTGATGAGGGAAGTAATATGCCTAACTATTAGCAGAAAAAACTCTGTATTTTTGTAAAACACAAGTCGGTGGATACTATTGTTTGGACTTTGACGGTTTGGAGCACCTTGACAGCTACTAAATGGTACAATACTTGGATGTACCTATGCGGTATGCACTGATGAGGGCAATAATATGCCTAACTATTAGCAGAAAAAACTCTGTATTTTTGTAATACACCAGTCGGTGGATACTATTGTGTGGACTTTGACGGTATGGAGCACCTTGACAGCTTAACAGGTACTAAATGGTACAATACTTGGATGTACGTATACGGTATGCACTGATGAGGGCCTATTAGCAGAAAAAACTCTGTATTTTTGTAAAACACCAGCCAGTGGATACTATTGTTTGGACTTTGACGGTTTGGAGCACCTTGACAGCTACTAAATGGAACAATACTTGGATGTACCTATGCGGTATGCACTGATGAGGGCAGTAATATGCCTAACTATTAGCAGAATTATTTTTTTTTTTCTGTATTTTTGTAAAACACCAGCAGGTGGATACTATTGTTTGGACTTTGACGGTATGGAGCACCTTGACAGCTTAACAGGTACTAAATGGTACAATACTTGGATGTATGTATGCAGTATGCACTGATGAGGACCTATTAGCAGAAAAAACTCAGTATTTTTGTAAAACACCAGCAGGTGGATACTATTGTTTGGACTTTGACGGTATGGAGCACCTTGACAGCTTAACAGGTACTAAATGGTACAAAACTTGGATGTACGTATGCGGTATGCACTGATGAGGGCAGTAATATGCCTATTAGCAGAAAAAACTCTGTATTTTTGTAAAACACCAGCCGGTGGATACCATTGTTTAGACTTTGACGGTTTGGAGCACCTTGACAGCTACTAAATGGTACAATACTTGGATGTACGTATGCGGTATGCACTGATGAGGGAAGTAATATGCCTAACTATTAGCAGAAAAAACTCTGTATTTTTGTAAAACACAAGTCGGTGGATACTATTGTTTGGACTTTGACGGTTTGGAGCACCTTGACAGCTACTAAATGGTACAATACTTGGATGTACCTATGCGGTATGCACTGATGAGGGCAATAATATGCCTAACTATTAGCAGAAAAAACTCTGTATTTTTGTAATACACCAGTCGGTGGATACTATTGTGTGGACTTTGACGGTATGGAGCACCTTGACAGCTTAACAGGTACTAAATGGTACAATACTTGGATGTACGTATACGGTATGCACTGATGAGGGCCTATTAGCAGAAAAAACTCTGTATTTTTGTAAAACACCAGCCAGTGGATACTATTGTTTGGACTTTGACGGTTTGGAGCACCTTGACAGCTACTAAATGGAACAATACTTGGATGTACCTATGCGGTATGCACTGATGAGGGCAGTAATATGCCTAACTATTAGCAGAATTTTTTTTTTTTTCTGTATTTTTGTAAAACACCAGCCGGTGGATACTATTGTTTAAACTTTGACGGTATGGAGCACCTTGACAGCTTAACAGGTACTAAATGGTACAATACTTGAATGTACGTATGTGGTATGGACTGATGAGGGCAGTAATATGCCTATTAGCAGAAAAAACTCTGTATTTTTGTAAAACACCAGCCGGTGGATACTATTGTTTGGACTTTGACGGTATGGAGCACCTTGACAGCTTAACAGGTACTAAATGGTACAATACTTGGATGTACGTATGCGTTATGCAATGATGAGCGCCTATTAGCAGAAAAAACTCTGTATTTTTGTAAAACACCAGCTGGTGGATACTATTGTTTGAACTTTGACGGTTTGGAGCACCTTGACAGCTACTAAATGGAACAATACTTGGATGTACCTATGCGGTATGCACTGATGAGGGCAGTAATATGCCTAACTATTAGCAGAAAAAACTCTGTATTTTTGTAAAACACCAGCAGGTGGATACTATTGTTTGGACTTTGACAGTATGGAGCACCTTGACAGCTTAACAGGTACTAAATGGTACAATACTTGGATGTACATATGCGGTATGCACTGATGAGGGCAGTAATATGCCTATTAGCAGAAAAAACTCTGTATTTTTGTAAAACACCAGCAGGTGGATACTATTGTTTGGACTTTGACGGTATGGAGCACCTTGACAGCTTAACAGGTACTAAATGGTACAATACTTGCATGTACCTATGCGGTATGCACTGATGAGGGCAGTTATATATGCGTAACTATACGCAGAAAAAACTGTTTAAAAAAAAAAAAAAACAGCTGGTGAATAGTATTGTTTGGACTTGCACAGTATGTAGCCCCTTGACAGATTAACAGGTACAAAATGTTGCAAATGCACTACAGTCCACTGAACAATCACGTATTTCTGAACAGCAGCAGGACCCAACATTGCAGCACCACAAAAAAAAAAAAATCCAGGGATTAAACCCTAAATTGCACTCCCTAATTGTCACACAATTCTGAGCAGCAGAAGTTCTGTGGAGCAAATAAAAATAAACTCAATTGGGCTGAACAATGAGGAGATAAGATGCTTCAGAAAGTTCAGGCAGTTTGGAGATCTGTATGAGGCAGCTGACAGCTATCTGCCCCTCTCTGCTGCAATGCTCAATAACGTGAATAGGAGGTTTAGCAATTAATGATCCTTCTCAGTGTACAGCACAGCACTCTGCACTCCTGCCTTTCCCTAATGCTGATGTGACTAACAGTTGCAGTGTAACGCTGTGGTATGAGCTATTCACACACGCACAGTCCCGTCCTCTCCATCTGAGTGCGTAGATGAAATGAAGAGAGGCAAGATGGCCGCCAATTATATAGGGGTCTGTGACATCACAGGGGTCAGTGAACACTGATAGGCTGCATCTCACATGTGATTCAGGGTCAGCCCGCCTACCTTCATTCCCGCCGCTGTTTCCTGCCCTCCCATAATCCCCTGCCCCATGTACTCACATGTGGATCCGCCATCTTTGGTCCCCAATAGCCTGGAACGCTGTAAAATGGAGTTTAATTAAGCAATTTCGCTCGATAGAATCGCGGCGATATTCATATTTGTTGCAAATCGAATTTCTCATGAAATTCGTAATGAATTCGGGTTCGTCAACTTCGATTCGCTCATCTCTAATCATTACCCTTCCCATTCATGGGTTGTTGGGTATCTTGGGTTGTTTGCACTATATTCAACTGCACAGTTATTTCCAGTGCAAGGATCTAAGCCTGGGGGGCGTTTCCCAGCTCACTATCATGTCCCAGGTTACCAGCCCACCTTCTCTAATTTATTACCCTGCTTTTCTTTCCCAATCAATTGGGTGTAGGTGTATAGGTGGGCATCACAAAATTTAACACAGCTTAATCTAACTACTTTAGTGGCCAGTGTGAGAACTCTATGGCCCAGATTTATCAAAGTTTATAGAGCTTATTTTCCCGTATATTTGGCACAACTTTGGCGCAACTCTGCTTATTTGCAACTTTTTTTTGTTTACACCCTACCACTTATTTTAACATCTTACTCACGTAGTTGTTTTTTTCACTTTTCACTTTCCAGTGAACCCTGATTTATCAACTGCGACTGTCGCAGATCTAGGTGCATCTGATTAAAAGCTCCAGGAATCTACACCAGCTTGCCTTGCTTATGTTTCTGCTTTTCTGACTACCTGATCACGGATCGCACTGATTTACATCCCCACCTTGTCTTCCACCCGCCCCCGCGCCGCACATTTTCCATCTGTCTGCTACCTGTTGCAAGACTACAACTCCCAGCATGCCCTTACAGTGAGAGCATGCTGGGAGTTGTAGTCTTGTACCAGGTAGCGGGCGGTAGATGTGCGGCGCGGGCAGGTAAGAGACAAGGGGGGGATGTAAATCAGTGCCCCCATCATTAAGTGAGGGTAGCAGGGATAGAATCATATGCCAGTCCCGGCTTATTTAACATACCTCGGCGCCGTGGAGTTTTTGGAGTCCCTAATGTAATTTCTCATTTCCTGCTGAGTCCCGTGATTGGCCGGGACCGATTACAGGACCCGGCGCAAAATTTGATCTTACGGTAGTGACTAAAACTCTGCCTCTCCGTTATATGTTAAAAGGAGCCCGGGCTGGCATCACTCTGCAGCCGCCCCTGACTCTTGCAGATGTGCACAGAGACATTGAGGTGTTCCCTCCGAGAGTTCGCCTAGTGGCAGTTACAACACTGAACTGTATCTTTATTTTGACTTTTTTTTTCTGTTTAACCCCTTAAGGACCAGGGGTTTTTCCGTTTCTGCACTTTCGTTTTTTCCTCCTCACCTTTTAAAAATCCTAACCCTTTCAATTTTGCACATAAAAGTCCATATAATGGCTTATTTTTTGCGCCACCAATTCTACTTTGCAGTGACATTAGTCATTTTACCCAAAAATCTATGGCGAAATAGAAAAAAAAATCATTGTGCAACGAAATTGGAGAAAAAACGCCATTTTGTAACTTTTGGGGGCTTCCGTTTCTACGCATTACATTTTTCAGTAAAAATGACACCTTCTCTTTATTCTGTAGGTCCATACAATTAAAATGATACCCTACTTATATAGGTTTGATTTTGTTGTACTTCTGTAAAAATCATAACTACATGCAGAAAAATGTATATGTTTAAAATTGTCATCTTCTGACCCCTATAACTTTTTTTTTTTTTACCACTTATGGGCCGGTATGAGGGATAATTTTTTTGTGTCATGATCTGAAGTTTTCAGTGGTACCACTTTTGTATTGATTGGACTTTTTGATCACTTTTTATTCATTTTTTCATGATATAAAAAGTGACCAAAATACGTTATTTTGGACTTTGGATTTTTTTTGCGCGTACGCCATTGACCGTGCGGTTTATTTAATTGTATATTTTTATAGTTCGGACATTTACCACATATGTTTATATTTATTTTATTTATATGTTTGTTTTTTCATGGGAAAAGGGGGGTGATTCAAACTTTTATTTTATTTTTTTTGAATATTTTTTTTTGAAATGTGCTTTTTTATTTACTTGACAGGCTTAGTAGTGGAAGCTGTCTTATAGAGGGAGTCCATTACTAAGCCGGGGCTTAGCGTTAGCCACAAAAACCGCTAGCATTAACCTCCTATTATTATTATTACTATTATGTTTCTGTGATGCATTGTCTGTGGGGTGGAGTGGCCCAGAGCCAGGGGCTTGGTCGGGCAGTAGTGGGGTTGCCTGGCCACTGGGTCGCTCCCCCTGTTGGGCATGGGGTCTCGGAGGCAGTGGTCGCCGTCGGGCGCTATGCCAGTGTCTGGTTAGGGACCCACTCTAACGAGGTGGCCTTGACGTGTCGAGTGGGCTTGTACTTTTTGATCAAAATGTATACTAACAACCTGCTAGATTTTGAAATTATGCTGAGAAGCAAGTAGATCAAATTACAAATGATGGATGGGCGGCTGTATTTCTCTTTTTGTGTTGCACACACACACACACACACACACACATATATATATATATATATATATATATATATCCCACATTTTTTTCAAAGCTGCAAATTGGTGTTCTGAAGTCACTGGTTGGTTTTTGCTTATGTGTGCTAAAAAAAATTATATTCAAAAGTGGTTTATTGTTTTTTGCTTATGTAAGCCAAATTTATCAACCCCCCCCCCTTGATACTAAGATAAATGTGTCATACATAAGCAAAACTAAAGCAAAAAAAAAATGCCTACAGAACTTGCTTACCAAAGCAACGATGATAAATGTCCCCCTATATATTTTAATATTTTATTTTTATGTGGATAATCACATACAAACACCAATAAATGTTAAAATTGCACATAATATAAACCTGATTTAAAAATTTGTAAAGGTGCATTTTGGGGATACACCAGCTGGTGGGAGAATTTGAAAACCGTCCACTGTGCGACACACCTTTGAATGAGATGAACAGAGTCAGCTAATGTCTCCAGTCGGCCTGTCCCCTTGAGCTGGCACATGAGGTGCATGATGCTCGGGATATGTACATTTTGTATACTTTTTGAGCAGTTTTGTTGTTTCCTCCAAGCAGTGGACGACCGCTCTGCGGCTACCACCAACTCTGATCCATGAATCCATCAATATATATTTACACGGTTATAAATGGTGTGGATTTTAAATGAGATAAATAAAAGTGAAGTTTCATTAAGCACCTTCCTTCACGGCATTTCTAGTCATTATTTGTTGTTTTTCTGGAAGGTCCACCAAGTGGAGTTTAGCAGGACCATACAACATATTTCTGTAATTTCTCCAGTTGGCTTATTTTTCAACTGTGATGTCCCAGTACAGATACACGTTCCTGTACTACCTTTAGGCCCTGTCGGGTTGAGTCCCTCAGTGATCTGGGCGCTCCCCTGCAGGGAATCCCCTTGTTCTTTTGTTAATTTATTAAATGTGGTATGTGTACGTTTAAATGGGCACTGTCTGATACAAAAACTTTTGATATCTTGTAAAGCATGCAAAACCAATAGGCTTTGCAATTGCTTTCATTAGATAATTTTCTGTATTTCATACTGAAAAAAAAAAAGTCAAACAACTGCCCCCCTGCCTGTTTGGACACATACCAGTCCTGCTGTGTCCATGCATCATCACCTACGTCATGGACAGACTTCTTTGATTGACAGCTGTAAGTACAGAGCTCACAGCTGGAGGAAAATCCTCCCACTGTCACTGAGGACAAGCTGGGATTTGTAGTTTTGCTAATGCTAGGGGAGATGTGAGCAGACAGCAAAATGAGGGAGGGGGCGGAGACCTGCACAGTGAGGCCACGCCCCTTCCCTATGAGAGGAATTGAGACTAGTGAGCTAAATTAAAAGTGTAGTAAAAAAAAATAAAGGCAGGATTAGGTACTGAGTGATACATTTAAAAAAATGTTTTTTTTGTTGGATCTGACAGGTACGCTTTAAGGTCATAGACCGGATCCTTATGTCTAGATAGTATACAGGACCTTTGGAGGACTCAAAGCCTGTCACATGTTATGTTATGCAGTTATCTGATTTATTGTAACATGTACTCCCAGAGAGCACCAGCTTTAACCTATGACCCACAGCTTGACCAATGGGCTTTAGTCCAGCCTCCTCACTATATAAAGGGGCAGCCATCTTAATTTACTCTCTTTGAGTTATGTGCTCTTAGCTTTACCACCTGCTGCTAAGAATAAGTCTTTGCTGAAGCAGCTACCAGAGGCCTTAGAGACAAGTGTTCAGCATCTGGAGTACCACAAAGTTACAACTCTCCAGTAAGTCTACAAGTCTATGTCTGCTGTCACTACATCTAGTCAAGTCCTGCACATAGTACAAGTCAAGTCTAATTACAAGTACAAGTTTATTACAAGTATTGGTCCAGCAAGCTGCGAGGTCCTCTGAGTACTGGTCAAATCTCTGGGAATTCTACTAGTCACTTCTAGCCCGTGGGATAGCAGAGAATCTGGGCGTGTGGTGTTCCGGAACCCGAAAAACCACACTGGCATCACAAACACATAGGGGTTAATATCATCCAACCCCCGGAATTAATAACATCTGATCCCACCACTCACACAGCAACACCCGTGGTTGCCCAATTCACCGCAGTGGTGCACCACAGAACCGTATCTGGTTTTATATGCCGGACCAAAACCGCCGTATCCCCAAAACGTGATGTGAATAAGCCCTAATTTCAATTATTATCCTAAAGTGTTCATAACTAAAATGGACATATTTGTATTTTCCCCAAGATAAGCATAGAGTCCATTGCAGTGCATGTCACTAAACTGTTAATGCCTGATACCTATTCTACCGCTATACTGCATTTGACATATTAAATTTTAACATGACATGTTTACTTATCATGCAAAGCATCAGGCTTCTTTCGACATTCTCTTCATTTTTCTTTTGAATAATTCAGCGAGTATAATGTGTCCAACATAAACTTTCTCTGATTATAATAAAGCAGCCTCAAAGTCATAGAAATAGACAGAAGCTTTGGCGCCAGGGAAGGCGATTTGCATGTACAATGCTCATTCATTACATAAATGTTAAATCTTTCCTCAAATATTAGAGATAACATTTGGTCCTTAGTTATCAGAAAGTGAAAATCTCTATTCACAAAATAAATAGAAATATATATATATATATATATATATATATATATATATATATATATATATAGCTCAAAGACACACTATACCATTACTATAATGGAAAATTATATTCCAGATTTTCTTCTTTTTTTAGCGTTAACAGTATTAACTATATCACTGCCAACGACATATGTAGTGCACAATTGCTGTGGAAAGAGAATACAACATTTTTGTATGTGCATGTAGATGTACTGTAGGAAAGAACAGAGATCAAAGCGATCACAAGACCAACAGAGGGGACCATGACAACTACATTTGTGTCCTTCTTTACCATTTATGATGGCTTAACATATCCTAACACGAGTGTAACGAGATTAGCAAAGAAATCATACATTTGCAATACTCTGTAAGGGGATGTTCATGTTGCATGTGTCTAGATGTAGTCACCTAGTGGTTGTCTTGTGAATTGCAGCCTGTTCAGATTTGTGGAACCACCCCTACCATCACCAGTCCCCCTAGTGCTATGCTCGGCCACAGCTTTCACCTTCACCGCCTCTGCAACACACTCCAAAGGCTGACTGTCCTCATACAACTCCTCCTCATGGCTAATTCCATCCCTCTACATAGCCTTAGCAAGGGGAGAAGCAAAGGCAAAGATGATGATACAGACCATCTAGGATGGACATTTCCACCATGTTATGTAACGGTAGATGACATCATATTGCCTGACTCTTCCTCCTTCAGAGATAACCGAGAATGAGCCATCTAGCCCAGAAGGGCCGTACTATCCTCTGAAATCACACAAACACTGGAAGACAGTGACCACTTTTACTTGGTGATGCTGCTGCTACTACTACCACCAGGCACCTAGCTGCTTCTGCTTTCTGTACTGGGCCTGGACAAATGGGTAGTGCCCACAGTACTGGTACTACAACCAACATGCAATCTGGCAGAGGACATGGCAGGGGTGCTCTCACTCTTTCCCCTACCCTTACCTCTGTCAACAATTTATTTAACCTTTTTTTATTATTAAAAGAAAATTTGGACGTTAATGTTATGTTTTGGGGTGATTGGGCACTCACCAAGTAGTCAAATGACGGAGAAATTGCCAGTCGACTTTCATAGCAACTAATCAGATCGCTTCTTTTATTTTTCACTTTTTTTTTTTTTTATTAAATTAAAGAAGTAATCTGATTGGTTGCTATGGGCAACTGATCCACTTTTCCTCTGCACATGTTTTGATAAATATCCCCCTATATGTCATTTGGCTTTCTGAGCATGCTGGGAGTTTTAGTTTTGCAGCAGCATGAGGCACCCTGGTCAATAAACACTGTTATACCTGTAGAAAAAAGCACAGGATTTTGATCTCTGTATCAAAAAAACAAGGCTCTCATCCCTATAAGAATGCTGAACCTATTTAGAGGAATTAAAGGGGTACTCCACCTCTAGACATCTTATCCCCTATCCAAAGGAAAGGGGATAAGATGTCTGATCGTGGGGGTCCCTCAGCTGGGGACCCATGCGATCTCTGCTGCACCCGGAGTTTGTTTAGAGCATCAGGTGCAGCGCTGGAGGCTTGTGAAGTCACGGTCACACCCCCTCAATGCAAGTCTATGGGAGGGGTCGTAACGGCAGTCATGCCCCCTCCCATAGACTTGCATTGAGGGGGCGTGGCCGTGACATCATGAGTGGGATGTCACGAGCCTCTGCCCCACATTGCCAGTCATCCGGCACTGAGCAAAGTTTGCTCCATGCTTCGGACGTACCTGTACGCCCTCCACCCACTCCCTTTATATATAGAGGGTCGGGCCCGGCCTCTAATAACAGCAGGGACCCGTGGCTAATAGCATGGTTGCGGTGCCACTCGCTATTAACCCTTTAGACGCGGCGTTCAGAGTTGAATGTGGTGTCTAATTTGAAAGTAAACTAATGCTGCTTAGCTCAGGGGTCTGTTTGGGATCGCTGCAGCGAAATTGCGGCATCCCGAACAGCTGTAGGACAGCAGGAGGGTCCCTACCTTCCTCCTCACTGTCAGATCGCCAAATGACTGCTCAGTGCCTGAGATCCAGGCATGAGCAGTCAAGCGGTAGAATCATTGATCAATGGTTTCCTATGAGAAACAATTGATCAATGTAAAAGATCAGTGTGTGCAGTGTTATAGCCCCCTATGGGAGCTAGAACACTGCAAAAAAAAAGTGAAAAAAAATAAGTTAATAAAGATCATTTAACCCCTTCCCTAATAAAAGTTTGAATCACCCCCCCCCCTTTTCCCATAAAAAAAAAAAAAACTGTGTAAACAAAAATAAACATATGTGACATTGCCATGTCCGGAAATGTCAGAATTATAAAAATATACCGTTAATTAAACCGCATGGTCAATGGCGTACACGCAAAAAAATTCCAAAGTCCAAAATTGTGTATTTTTGGTCACTTTTTATATCACGAAAAAATGAATGAAAAGCGTAAAAATGGTACTGCTAAAAACTTCAGATCAGGGCACAAAAAAATTAGTCGCGTACCGGCCGCTATGCGGAAAAATAAAAAAGTTATAGGGGTCAGGGTATCATTTAAATCGTATGGACATACAGAATAAAGATAAGGTGTCCTTTTTTAGCAAAAAATTTACTGCATAGAAACGGAAGCCCCCAACTTCATGAGGTGGTATAAGGCCCCGACGTCCACAGGTGGGGCTTTTGCTTACAGCCCAACACCGTGCAGGACGTTTGGCATTTGCCAGAGAATACCAAGATTGGCAAATTTGCCACTTCCTCCCTGTGCTCTTCACAGATGAAGGCAGGTTCATACTGAGCACATGTGACAGACATGACAGAGTCTGTAGATGCCATGGAGAACGTTCTGCTGCCAGCAACATCCTCTAGCATGATCGGTTTGGCGGTGGGTCAGTAATGGTGTGGGGTGGCATTTCTTTGAGGGGCCGCACAGCCCTCCATGTGCTTGCCAGAGGTAGCCTGACTGCAATAAGGTACCGAGATGAGAGGTTCAGAACACTTGTGAGACCATATGCTGGTGCGGTTGGCCCTGGGTTTCTCCTAATGCCAGACAATGCTAGACCTCATGTGGCTGGAGTGTGTCAGCAGTTCCTGCAAGAGGAAGGCATTGATGTTATGGACTGGCCCACCCGTTCCCCAGACCTGAATCCGATTGAGCACATCTGGGACATCATGTATCACTTCATCCACCAATGCCACGAGGCACCACAGACTTTCCAGGAGTTGGCAGATGCTTAAGTCCAGGTCTGGGAGGACATCAATCAGGAGACCATCCGCCACCTCATCAGGAGCATGTCCACTCGTTGTAGTGAGGTAATATGGGCACACAGAGGCCACACACACTACTGAGCCTCATTTTGACTTGTTTTAAGTACTTTAAATCAAAGTTGGATCAGCCTGTTTTCCACTTTGATTTTGAGTGTGACTCCATATCCAGACCTTCATGGGTTGATAAATTTGATTTCCATTGATACATTTTGTGTAATTTTGTTGTCAGCACATTCAACTATGTAAAGATGAAAGTATTTCATATGATTAGTTCATTCATTTAGATCTAGAATGTGTTATCTTAGTGTTCCCTTTATTTTTTTGAGCAGTGTAGAAGTCATGACTTCTATAAAAAAAAAAAAAAAAAAAAATGATCACTAGGGGTCTCCATACCATCCAGAACATAATCCTGTCCAACTACAGCGTCATCTTTGTCCCAGAAAGTGAGGAAGAGACAAGAACTTTTCTGTCCTTATCTGTCCTTACTCCAATCCTGTCTATCAAGCTCCTGTCTGAAAAAGAGAGGAGGGTGGGGTTACAGAGCAGCCTGCAGTGATTGGATGAAAAGACCCAGCACAGCACAGCAGACTGAGGGCGGAAGTGAATGCATTGTGAGTGAGGGCGGGCTCAGTGCTTGCCTTGGACGCACCCCTTCCTGAGCAGTGGATGACAGAATGAGTGAGCAGCAAAACAGAGGGATTCGTGAGCCAAATACAAAAGCTAGACACATAAAAAAGACATGTAAAGCATATGCATCACCTAGTAATATATAAGCATTACTGTATTTTTTTTGTGACATGAGAGGTATGCTTTGAACATTGAGTTCTATCTGTATGTATCAGACATTATAAGTTCCGTTGTGTAGCCCACTGAAAATTCTGAACAATTCTAAAAATTAAATTCTTGATTAGGCATGAAATAATTTCACAGATTTCGATCTCATGTCCTGGGGCCGATGTTGGTTTTAATCCATCACTGGCAGCACATTATCTCTTCATTTCAGCACATTTTATTAATAATATTAGTTGTAAAAAATATAATCTATGTATAGACTGAAGAAACTAAGTACACGTCTTAAATGTAGCTTATTTCACTTATTTTCCATGGTATAGTTCATTTTAATTAGAAAAATCTAAATGTTTAACATTTCTTCTGAACTCTCAATTTGTCGAGTCATTTAGACCAATTATTCACGGAGCTGTGGAGTCCAAAAACTCGGTTAACATTTTCCACTTCACGTTAAAAAATGTTTCCATATTTCACTAAATAATAATCAGAAAATCACCTGAAATGTTGATAAACCTAAAATGAGCCTTTTTTGTCGTGTTGTGGAATATTAGGACCAGAGCGGTCTATCTATCAGGAACAAAGCTTCTGCAAATAGTCAAAGTTATCGTAGGAGGACAGACATGTGCTGCTTTCCTAGATAAACTGAGTTCGGGAAAATACTGACCCCATGCTGCTTTCCCTATTCCCTTGTCATTCCACCAAAATTGTTGATTTCATAAACATTGAGAACAAACTTCCAAAATGTTTGCAAAAATGTGTAATTCCGATATGAAAGGGAAGGAAAAATATATGTTTCCAAATATTACCAAGCCTAACACCCCCTCCTCAAACCCAAAATACCCCAATGATCAACTCTAAAGAAGGGGAACAGCTCAGCTAGAAACATGGCAAGTACCAGAGGTTAAGTAACTGGAATATGAAACACCCAATACTAGGCTATGGGCTTGGCCAAATGGCTTGGGGCACATTAGCTGCTACTGCTGAAAGGGGGCACGATGGATAGCTTGGCCTCCAAAGCTTGCAACCATTACTTAGGTTTAGTATTATTTGACATTGTGTAGTATTGTAAAGGTATGGATTATGGTATGCTCAGACCTCAACCCATCGCTAGCTGGGGGAAAAGTGCGCCAAGTCGAGACAAGCTTACAATGTAAGTCTGTGGGATTGTCCCAGTCAGAGGCACTTCCCCCCCCCCCCCCCCCCTTGTTCTAACAATTAGTCAGGATCTGATTGGTCAGACCTCATCTGATCAAAACTTTTGACATATCTCTAGGACATGTCAAAGGTTTTTTAAAGTGAAAGGTACACTTTAAATAGGCACTGTGATTTGCAAAAAAATTATAATAATGTAGATAATAACGAAGAGTGTGGGCTGGACAAGTAGGGCTCTATGCAGGCTCCTGGCTTGTCAATCATCCTGCTGTGTGAGCCGGGGTCATGTCTCAGAGCCCCACTGCACAGAGCAGACAATTGTCAGCTTTGAGGAATAAGGGGGAAGTTCCCACATGACATGTGAGGGCAAACAAGGGAGCATCTCTTGCTCTCCAGGGAGCAACAAAAACAATGAATTTAGAAGTCATAAAAGGATAAAAAACAGGATTTAAGCAAATCAGCACCAGTTAAAGAGTAAGCCTGGGAAATGTAGTGACAGGTCGGCTTTAAAGAAAAACACTATGGGGGACATTTTTCATTGTTGTCTTTGGTAAGTCAGTTCTGAAGTATTTTTTTTTTCTTTCGTTTTGCTTATGTGCTACATATTTATCATACTAACATTTTTGCCTATGCGTGACATTTGCATATCTTAAATTCACAACCACTGCAAAGGGATAACTGAAACTTGCTTGGGAAAGGCTGTATGCAACTTTATGTGTACCCACAACAGTGGCAAAAAAATAGTGCTTAGGCGCATGTGCAACTTTTTGTGCACCCGAATAAAGCAAAAAAGGCTCTAAGTTCCATGATAAATGTCCTCCATTATGAGAAAGAGGACAAGAACATATTGGCTTTTAAGAAAACAGATCTAGTGGCAAAATTATATTTTAGCTTTACCCATAACATTAAGGCTCCTTTCACACTACTGTTTGTGCCCGGTAGGTGACGTCCGTTAGGAAGATAGTGGGAGAAAAATGTGTCCATGTGCCGTCTTTTTCTCCCGCAATAATGGGAGTTATAATGGACGTTAGAGGAATCTCATTCAAGTGAATGGGATCCTCTTTGCCAGTTACGACTCCCGTTAGGCTCCGTTACAATAATGGATGTTAAGGGCGGTCAAAGTGAAAAAAAAGAGCCCTTAATGTCCATTTGTAATAGAGCGACTTCATAGTGTGAAAGTAGCCTAAGCCTGTTTTCATGCAATCATGAACCATTGACCCATTTACTGTATACAGCGGGAAAACACCGAAAGCAGGTTCCAAAGCTCCTCTTCACCAAAATCTCCTAAAACTCTTGAAATCCATAGTTTTGGGTTTAAAAGCTAAAAGAGATTGACTACCGAGCAATCTATTTCAGCTGGAGAACAGAGTCCTGAATTAAAGGGGTACTCCGGTGGAAAACATTTTTGTTTTAATCAACTGGTGCCAGAAAGTTAAACAGATTTGTAAATTACTTCTATTAAAAAATCTTTATCCTTCCAGTACTTATTAGCGGCTGTATATTACAGAGAAAGTTATTTTGTTTTTGAATTTTATTTTTTTTCTGTCCACAGTGCTCTCTGCTGACACCTCTGTCTGTATCAGGAACTGTCCAGAACAGCATAGATTTGCTATGGGGATTTTCCGTGGTGATAATCCTGGAATAAAGTTTCCCCTGTAAAGAATATCTGGGTCGATGTGGTGAGTTGCTCCGTTTCTCTATACCTTCTATGCTTATGCTTTGAATGGACTTTGCTGCACACGTAGAGCACCACTGTAATCCCTCCAGCAGTTGCAAGGGAAGACACAGTATACAGAGTACAGATCATATCCCTTCAGTGCTATTCAGCAGGTGGTGCCGAGTCCCTCTTTACTTGTATGGTATAATTTACAAATCTATTTAACTTTTTATCACTAGTTGATTAAAGACATTTTTTTTTCCACCGGAGTACCCCTTTAAATGACTAATTTATCTATGGCACCTTCTAAAGTCTATATACTCTAATGGTTTTTGTTGCTGTTGTGTTTTTTTTCAGTGAAACCTATTACATTAAAAACTAGTATATCATTTTAGCCACAAATGACTCATATGTTATGCCTCTTAATCTGTGACATCCATTATAATAATTACAAAACATTATACTTAAACAGCTTACCTTTATGCATGCTAATAAAATTATGATCTGCTTTTTTGCATTTACCGCTTTATAGACAAATATGTGGCTGTACTGGGAATTCTTGAATCAGTATGTAAAGTACTCTTCATAATTAAGCAACAACTACTCTTTGATTCCCTGCCAAGAATATAATAACTTTGTTGCTCTAGAATGTAAAACTTTCACAAAAAGGGCATCTATCTATTTCATGGTGCCGGGGTGATTAGTTTGGCTCCAATTAACGGTGGATATCTAAAGTGGGAGAGAAATGCTGACAAGCTTAATGCGGAGGGCTCCATAACTAAATGAGAGCGAATAATCTCCTCCAACTTCTGTGACGGATAGGCTCATCCATCAGGTGTTTGGAGGGTATGTGCAATGTACAACAGAGGCCACATATGATATTGTCATGACAGGCCAAGAGCAAAAAAAAACAGCAGATATATTTGATTGTATACATATAAAATCAAATATCCCCATACTGGAGGTGATCCAACTTTGTGGTCCCAAAATCAAATTGGCATCCATGGCCAAGTGGATTTATTAGGACTCTTTCTAATATGGTCATTACACATCTACATGTCATAAACCACCTGCATATTGTGGTGTAGGTCCTCCTAGATTGGCCATAAGAGCTCTGATCTAGAGATGAGCGAACTTACAGTAAATGCGATTCGTCACGAACTTCTCGGCTCGGCGGTTGCTGACTTTTCCTGCATAAATTGGTTCAGCTTTCAGGTGCTCCCGTGGGCTGGAAAAGGTGGATACAGTCCTAGGAGACTCTTTCCTAGGACTGTATCCACCTTTTCCAGCCCACCGGAGCACAGGAAAGCTGAACTAATTTATGCAGGAAAAGTCAGCAACCGCCGAGCTGAGAAGTTCTTGACAAATCGAATTTACTGTAAGTTCGCTCATCTCTACTCTGATCTATTGAGGCAAGGACTTTAAAGGGGTACTCCGGTGGAAAACTTTTTTTTTTTTTATCAACTGGAGACAGAAAGTTAAACAGATTTGAATATTACTTCTATAAAAAAAATCTTAATCCTTCCAGTACTTATTAGCTGCTGAATACTACAGAGGAAATTATTATTATTTTTTTTTGGGAACACCGAGCTCTCTGCTGACATCATGACCACAGTGCTCTCTGCTGACATGTCTGTCCATTTTAGGAACTTACCAGTGCAGCATATGTTTGCTATGGGGATTTCCTCCTCCTCTGGACCGTTCTTAAAATGGACAGAGATGTCAGCAGAGAGCACTGTGCTCGTGATGTCAGCAGAGAGCTCTGTGTTCCAAAAAGAAAATAATTTCCTCTGTAGTATTCTGCAGCTAATAAGTACTGGAAGGATTAAGATTTTTTAATAGAAGTAATTTACAAATCTGTTTACCTTTCTGGCACCAGTTGATTTAAAAAAATATATATATAGTTTT
Organism: Hyla sarda; assembly: GCF_029499605.1. NCBI lineage: Eukaryota > Metazoa > Chordata > Amphibia > Anura > Hylidae > Hyla > Hyla sarda. The sequence continues at coordinate 457,369,862 of NC_079190.1, forward strand.
CGCCCGTAGTACCCCTTTAACCTGTGTTATCTGGCCCCAAGGGGTTAGCAACATATCTTTTAAGTCCTGTACGGTTTGAGGTGCGGCCTCCGTGGGTCAGACTTGTTTTTCCTGCATATCCTGCAGCTTCTTCAGACCACTGAAATTTTGAAGGCTAAGTCAATACTTTGAACTCTATGTTGTTTGGCCAGGCCATTATTCTGCTGAAAGAGGGCACTGTCATTAGGGAATCCTATTGCATTGAATTGGATACCTGTCTGTTCAATGTTTAGCTAGGTGGTCACAATAATATCCAAATGAATGACAGGGTCTGAGGTTTCCCAGCAGAACTTTACCCAAAGCATCACACTGCCTCTGCTGGCATGCCTTCTTCTCAAAGTGCATCCTGGTGCATCGCTTCTCCAGGTAAGTAACACACAAGCACCTAAATGTCCATTTTGTGTAAAAGAAAATGCAATTGATCTAACCAGACCACCTTCTTCCATTACTCTATGATCCAGTTATGATGCTTACATACCCACTATATGCACATTTGACTATGGACAAGGATCACCATGGGCACATGGATAAGTTAAACATCCCCATCAGCGGCGGATCCAGAGTGGAGTCTCGGGAGGGGCACTATTAGAGTATTTTGTGTTGGCGGACAGAAAACAAGATGTTGCTCACGGAACTTACAATATTATTAAATGTATCATACAGTCCTAACCTTGTTTAAGACTCTTAGGCCGTGCTCATATGTCAGAATAATAATCAAATATACCAATTGCCGCAGAATGGGAAAGTGCTAAAGAGGTTTTTACCATTTTAAAACTACAGCTCCCAGTATGACCTAAGCAGTGGTGAGGGGATGCTGGGAGTTGTTGTTTCACCCATCATTACTGCAGAACTTACAAGTGACTCCAGCTCTGATGGGACACACACAGGAGGATACAGAATTATATCAGTGATTACAGGTGACGTCTTCTCTATAGTCTTTCCTTATCTAATTCAGATGGTACATACCGCCTGGACTTGTTCCAGCTAAATCTTCTCTCTGCAGAACTTGATGCCCAGATGGGTCCTCACTATGTCAGCGGATTCTGATCCTCTATATGAAAACAATAATTATTATAATACTGCTAAACACTGTATTGTTCTAATACAATACCGCCACACACCCTCTGAATATAATTCTGACACACGGTACCTCCTGAATATACATCACACTGTACCCTCTGAATATAATACCGCGACACACCGTACCCTCTGAATATAATACTATCATACACTGCACCCTCTGTATATAATACCACCACACACCGTTCCCTCTGTATATAATACTATCACACACTGCACCCTCTGTATATAATACCGCCACACACCGTACCCTCTGTATATAATACTATCACACACTGCACGCTCTGAATATAATAATACCACACACTGTGCCCTCTAAATATAATGCTATAACACACTGCGCTCTCTGCTACCACACACTGCACTCTCTGAATATAATACTATAACACACTGCACTCTCTGAATATAATACTACCACACACTACACTCTCTGAATATAATACTACCACACACCGTACCCTCTGTATATAATACTATCACTCACTGCACTCTCTGAATATAATACTACCACACACCGTACCTTCTGTATATAATACTACCACACACTGCACTCTCTGAATATAATACTATCATACACTGCACTCTCTGTATATAATATCGCCACACAATGTACCCTCTGTATATAATACTATCACACACTGCACCCTCTGTATATAATACCGCCACACACCGTACCCTCTGTATATAATACTATCACACACTGCACGCTCTGAATATAATACTACCACACACTGTGCCCTCTAAATATAATGCTATAACACACTGCGCTCTCTGCTACCACACACTGCACTCTCTGAATATAATACTATCACACACTGCACTCTCTGAATATAATACTACCACACACTGCACTCTCTGAATATAATACTACCACACACCGTACCCTCTGTATATAATACTACCACACACTGCACTCTCTGAATATAATACTACCAAACACCGTACCCTCTGTATATAATACTATCACACACTGCACTCTCTGAATATAATACTACCACACAACGTACCTTCTGTATATAATACTACCACACACTGCACTCTCTGAATATAATACTATCACACACTGCACTCTCTGAATATAATACTACCACACACTGCACTCTCTGAATATAATACTACCACACACCGTACCCTCTGTATATAATACTATCACACACTGCACTCTCTGAATATAATATTACCACACACTGCACCCTCTGAATATAATACTACCACACAGTGCATTCTCTGAATATAACTTGCTGTGCAGTGCACCCTCTGTATAAAATACCCAAATGTATTGTGGCCCATAAAAAATGTACCACCCCAGAAATTCCTCATAATATACACTATACTTCTGAAATACAAAACACTCTGTGCCTTCACATATAGTAATAATGCCCCATCGTGTGCCCCTACATATAATAATTATTGTTACACCGAGCGCTCCGGGTCCCCGCTCCTCCCCGGAGCGCTCGCTACACTCTCGCTACTGCAGCGCCCCGGTCAGATCCACTGACCCGGTGCGCTGCGATACCGCCTCCAGCCGGGATGCGATTCGCGATGCGGGTGGCGCCCGCTCGCGATGCGCACCCCGGCTCCCGTACCTGACTCGCTCTCCGTCGGTCCTGTCCCGGCGCGCGCGGCCCCACTCCCTAGGGCGCGCGCGCGCCGGGTCTCTGCGATTTAAAGGGCCACTGCGCCACTGATTGGCGCAGTGGTTCTAATCAGTGTGTTCACCTGTGCACTCCCTATGTATACCTCACTTCCCCTGCACTCCCTCGCCGGATCTTGTTGCCATTGTGCCAGTGAAAGCGTTTCCTTGTGTGTTCCTAGCCTGTGTTCCAGACCTCCTGCCGTTGCCCCTGACTACGATCCTTGCTGCCTGCCCCGACCTTCTGCTACGTCCGACCTTGCTTCTGTCTACTCCCTTGTACTGCGCCTATCTTCAGCAGTCAGAGAGGTTGAGCCGTTGCTAGTGGATACGACCTGGTCACTACCGCCGCAGCAAGACCATCCCGCTTTGCGGCGGGCTCTGGTGAACACCAGTAGTGACTTAGAACCGGTCCACTAGCACGGTCCACGCCAATCCCTCTCTGGCACAGAGGATCCACCTCCTGCCAGCCGGCATCGTGACAGTAGATCCGGCCATGGATCCCGCTGAAGTTCCTCTGCCAGTTGTCGCCGACCTCACCACGGTGGTCGCCCAGCAGTCACAACAGATAGCGCAACAAGGCCACCAGCTGTCTCAACTGACCGTGATGCTACAGCAGCTACTTCCACAGCTTCAGCAATCATCTCCTCCGCCAGCTCCTGCACCTCCTCCGCAGCGAGTGGCCGCTTCAGGCCTACGACTATCCTTGCCGGATAAATTTGATGGGGACTCTAAATTTTGCCGTGGCTTTCTTTCACAATGTTCCCTGCACTTGGAGATGATGTCGGACCAGTTTCCTACTGAAAGGTCTAAGGTGGCTTTCGTAGTCAGCCTTCTGTCTGGAAAAGCTCTGTCATGGGCCACACCGCTCTGGGACCGCAATGACCCCATCACTGCCTCTGTACACTCCTTCTTCTCGGAAATTCGAAGTGTCTTTGAGGAACCTGCCCGAGCCTCTTCTGCTGAGACTGCCCTGCTGAACCTGGTCCAGGGTAATTCTTCCGTTGGCGAGTACGCCGTACAATTCTGTACTCTTGCTTCAGAACTATCCTGGAATAATGAGGCCCTCTGCGCGACCTTTAAAAAAGGCCTATCCAGCAACATTAAAGATGTTCTGGCCGCACGAGAAATCCCTGCTAACCTACATGAACTCATTCATCTAGCCACTCGCATTGACATGCGTTTCTCCGAAAGGCGTCAAGAGCTCCGCCAGGATATGGACTTTGTTCGCACGAGGCGTTTTTTCTCCCCGGCTCCTCTCTCCTCTGGTCCCCTGCAATCCGTTCCTGTGCCTCCCGCCGTGGAGGCTATGCAAGTTGACCGGTCTCGCCTGACACCTCAAGAGAGGACACGACGCCGCATGGAGAATCTCTGCCTGTACTGTGCCGGTACCGAACACTTCCTGAAGGATTGTCCTATCCGTCCTCCCCGCCTGGAAAGACGTACGCTGACTCCGCACAAAGGTGAGACAGTCCTTGATGTCAACTCTGCTTCTCCACGTCTTACTGTGCCTGTGCGGATATCTGCCTCTACCTTCTCCTTCTCTACTATGGCCTTCTTGGATTCCGGATCTGCAGGAAATTTTATTTTGGCCTCTCTCATCAACAGGTTCAACATCCCGGTGACCAGTCTCGCCAGACCCCTCTACATCAATTGTGTTAACAATGAAAGATTGGACTGTACCATACGTTTCCGCACGGAGCCCTCCCTAATGTGCATCGGACCTCATCACGAAAAAATTTAGTTTTTGGTCCTCCCCAATTGCACTTCCGAAATTCTCCTTGGACTACCCTGGCTTCAACACCATTCCCCAACCCTGGATTGGTCCACAGGGGAGATCAAGAGCTGGGGTACCTCTTGTTTCAAGGACTGCCTTAAACCGGTTCCCAGTACTCCCTGCCGTGACCCTGTGGTTCCCCCTGTAACCGGTCTCCCTAAGGCCTATATGGACTTTGCTGATGTGTTTTGCAAAAAACAAGCTGAGACTCTACCTCCTCACAGGCCTTATGACTGTCCTATTGACCTCCTCCCGGGCACTACTCCACCCCGGGGCAGAATTTATCCTCTGTCCGCCCCAGAGACTCTTGCTATGTCTGAGTACATCCAGGAAAATTTAAAAAAGGGCTTTATCCGCAAATCCTCCTCTCCTGCCGGAGCTGGATTTTTCTTTGTGTCCAAAAAAGATGGCTCCCTACGTCCTTGCATTGACTACCGCGGTCTTAATAGAATCACGGTAAAGAACCGCTACCCTCTACCTCTTATCTCTGAACTCTTTGATCGCCTCCAAGGTGCCCACATCTTTACCAAACTGGACTTAAGAGGTGCTTATAATCTCATCCGCATCAGGGAGGGGGATGAATGGAAAACGGCATTTAACACTAGAGATGGACACTTTGAGTATCTGGTCATGCCCTTTGGCCTGTGCAACGCCCCTGCCGTCTTCCAAGACTTTGTTAATGAAATTTTTCGTGATCTCTTATATTCCTGTGTTGTTGTGTATCTGGACGATATTCTGATTTTTTCTGCTAACCTAGAAGAACACCGCCAGCATGTCCGCATGGTTCTTCAGAGACTTCGTGACAATCAACTATATGCCAAAATGGAGAAATGTCTGTTTGAATGTCAATCTCTTCCTTTCCTAGGATACTTGGTCTCTGGCCAGGGACTACAAATGGATCCAGACAAACTCTCTGCCGTCTTAGATTGGCCACGCCCCTCCGGACTCCGTGCTATCCAACGTTTTTTGGGGTTCGCCAATTATTACAGACAATTTATTCCACATTTTTCCACCATTGTGGCTCCTATCGTGGCTTTAACCAAAAAGAATGCCAATCCTAAGTCATGGCCTCCTCAAGCGGAAGACGCCTTTAAACGGCTCAAGTCTGCCTTTTTTTCTGCTCCCGTGCTCTCCAGACCTGACCCATCTAAACCCTTCCTATTGGAAGTAGATGCCTCCTCAGTAGGTGCTGTTACCTGTGTTTTTTTTTCTAGGACCTTCTCTCCGGCGGAGAGGAACTACTCCATCAGGGATCGAGAGCTACTGGCCATTAAATTAGCACTTGAGGAATGGAGGCATCTGCTGGAGGGATCAAAATTTCCAGTTATCATTTACACCGATCACAAGAATCTCTCCTATCTCCAGTCTGCCCAACGGCTGAATCCTCGCCAGGCCAGGTGGTCTCTGTTCTTTGCCCGGTTTAATTTTGAAATTCACTTTCGCCCTGCCGATAAGAACATTAGGGCCGATGCTCTCTCTCGTTCCTCGGATGCCTCGGAAGTAGAGCTCTCTCCGCAACACATCATTCCTCCTGACTGCCTGATCTCCACTTCTCCAGCCTCCATCAGGCAAACTCCTCCAGGGAAGACCTTCGTCTCTCCACGCCAACGCCTCGGAATCCTCAAATGGGGTCACTCCTCCCATCTCGCAGGCCATGCGGGCATCAAGAAATCCGTGCAACTCATCTCTCGTTTCTATTGGTGGCCGACTCTGGAGACGGATGTTGTTGATTTCGTGCGGGCCTGCACTGTCTGTGCCCGGGATAAGACTCCTCGCCAGAAGCCCGCTGGTCTTCTTCATCCTCTGCCTGTCCCCGAACAGCCTTGGTCTCTGATTGGTATGGACTTTATTACAGACTTACCCTCATCCCGTGGCAACACTGTTGTTTGGGTGGTCGTTGATCGATTTTCCAAGATGGCACATTTTATTCCTCTTCCGGGTCTTCCTTCAGCGCCTCAGTTGGCAAAACAATTTTTTGTACACATTTTTCGTCTTCACGGGTTGCCCACGCAGATCGTCTCGGATAGAGGCGTCCAATTCGTGTCAAAATTCTGGAGGGCTCTCTGTAAACAACTCAAGATTAAATTAAACTTTTCTTCTGCTTATCATCCTCAATCCAATGGGCAAGTAGAAAGAATTAACCAGGTCCTGGGTGATTATTTACGGCATTTTGTTTCCTCCCGCCAGGATGACTGGGCAGATCTTCTACCATGGGCCGAATTCTCGTATAACTTCAGAGTCTCTGAATCTTCTTCCAAATCCCCATTTTTCATGGTGTACGGCCGTCACCCTCTTCCCCCCCTCCCTACTCCCTTGCCCTCTGGTTTGCCCGCTGTGGATGAAATAACTCGTGATCTTTCCACCATATGGAAAGAGACCCAAAATTCTCTCTTACAGGCTTCATCACGCATGAAGAAGTTTGCTGATAAGAAAAGAAGAGCTCCCCCCATTTTTTCTCCCGGAGACAAGGTATGGCTCTCCGCTAAATATGTCCGCTTCCGTGTTCCCAGCTACAAATTGGGACCACGCTATCTTGGTCCTTTCAAAATTTTGTGCCAGATTAATCCTGTCTCTTACAAACTTCTTCTTCCTCCTTCTCTTCGTATTCCTAATGCCTTTCACGTTTCTCTTCTTAAACCACTCATCATCAACCGTTTCTCTCCAAAACTTGTTTCTCCCACTCCTGTTTCCGGCTCTTCGGACATCTTCTCCGTAAAGGAGATACTGGCCTCCAAGAAGGTCAGAGGGAAAACCTTTTTTTTGGTCGATTGGGAGGGCTGTGGTCCTGAAGAGAGATCCTGGGAACCTGAGGACAATATCCTAGACAAAAGTCTGGTCCTCAGGTTCTCAGGCTCCAAGAAGAGGGGGAGACCCAAGGGGGGGGGTACTGTTACGCCGAGCGCTCCGGGTCCCCGCTCCTCCCCGGAGCGCTCGCTACACTCTCGCTACTGCAGCGCCCCGGTCAGATCCACCCGTCCTGTTCCCCCCACATAATAATGCCCTGTGCCCCTAACATATATTGCCCCCTGTGCTGTGCCCTTCACATATTATGACCCCGTTCTTTGCCCCTCACATATAATGCCCCCATATTTTGCCCCTCACATAAAATGCCCCCATCATGCGCCCCTCACATATAATGCCCCCTGTGCTGTGCCCCTCACATATAATGCCCCCTGTGCTGTGCCCCTCACATATAATGCCCCCATCCTGTCCCCTCAGGGGGAATTATATGTGAGGGGCACAGCACAGGGGGCATTATATGTGTGGGGCAAAGCAAGGGACATTATATGTGAGGGGCACAGCACAGGGGGTATTATATGTGTGGGGCAAAGCACGGGACATTATATGTGTGGGGCACAGCACAGGTGGCATTATATATGAGGGACACAGCACAGGAGGCGTTATATGTGTGGGGCAAAGCACGGGACATTATATGTGAGGGGCACAGCACAGGGGGCATTATATGTGTGGGGCGAAGCACGGGGCATTATATATATGGGGCAAAGCACGGGGCATTATATGTGTGGGGCACAGCACAGGTGGCATATGTGAGGGGCACAGCACAGGGGGCATTATATGTGTGGGGCAAAGCGCGGGACATTATATGTGTGAAGCACAGCACAGGGGGCATTATATGTGTGGAGCACAGCACAGGGGGCATTATATGTGTGGGGCAAAGCACGGGGCATTATATGTTTGGGGCAAAGCACGGGGCATTATATGTGTGGGGCACAGCACAGGTGGCATATGTGAGGGGCACAGCACAGGGGGCATTATATGTGTGGGGAACAGCACAGGGGGCATTATATGTGTGGGGCAAAGCACGGGACATTATATGTGTGGAGCACAGCACAGGGGGCATTATATGTGTGGAGCACAGCACAGGGGGCATTATATGTGTGGGGAAAAGCACGGGGCATTATATGTGTGGGGCAAAGCACGGGGCATTATATGTGTGGGGCACAGCAAAGGTGGCATATGTGAGGGGCACAGCACAGCGGGCATTATATGTGTGGGGCACAGCACAGGTGGCATATGTGAGGGGCACAGCACAGGGGGCATTATATGTGTGGGGCAAAGCACGGGACATTATATGTGTGGAGCACAGCACAGGGGGCATTATATGTGTGGAGCACAGCACAGGGGGCATTATATGAAATAATGCCTTCTGTGCTGTGCCCCTCACATATAATGCCCCCAGTCCAGCCCCATAGGGGGGCATTATACGTAAGGGGAACAATATATGTGAGGGGCACAGCACAGGGGGCATTATATGTGAGAGACACATGACAGGGGTCAGTGCTCTTAACATATAATGCCCCCTGTCATAGGCCGCTCACATTAATTTCTCCTTTCCTGTGCCACATAATTGCCACCTACCCCAGTGTCATGTAGTGACTCTTTTAAACAGAAAAAAAAATGTGCACTTAGATTTTGTTCCCCCGCCGAAAATCTTCTTACTTGCAGCGTCACACAGGCAGCTCAGTGTGCACTGCAGACGAGCCAAGCGACGAGCCGCGGGGACGGGATCTTCCGGCGATAATGTGATGTCATCGCGTCGGCCTGTCAGCACTTGGTCCCCGCAGCCGCGCCGAGACAGCAAAAAGGTAAATAAACAGTGTGAGGGAGCGGGAGCTGATAGCTCCCGCTCTGCAATGCTATTTTAGCAGTATTATATGGGGGGGGGGCAATTGCTACTAGATCTGCCACTGATCCCCATACACAACAAGCTACCATGCTCTATGGGGGAGATTCATCAAAACCTCTCCAGAGGAGAAATTGCTGAGTTGCCCATAGCAACCAATCAGATTGCTACTTTCAGTTCGCAGAAGCCTTTTAAAAAAATGAAAGAAGCGATCTACATTTTTGGTAGCTACTAACCCCTAAATACTGGTAACTCTTCACAAGACCTTATGTTTTGGCGATGTTCTGTCCACGTTGTCCATCCATCACAATTTGCCCCATGTCAGAGTTGCTCAGATCCCTACCCTTGACCCATTTTCCCGCTTCCAACACATCAACTTCAACTGACTGTTCACTTGCTGCATCATATATCCTGACCTATATCAGGCGCCGCCGTCACAAGACAATCAATGTTATTCACTTCACCTGTCAGTGGTTTAATGTTATGTCTGATCACCGTATGTGTTTTCAGTCCTAAATGGAAACTCTAGGAAGACATTATGTAGCTAAAGAAGATTTTAATATCCTCTACGGATATCCATCTGTTATCAAGATGTATGCAAGCATATGGTGCAGATGCTTTTCACTTAGAGAGTTTTTTTTGTCTAACCAAGAACTAGTTAACTGGACCTGACCTCTCAAGCATATGTGTTTGATGGGTAATTTAAATGCTTGGAGGTGATGGAACGTAGCATCATTAAAACCTAACAGAGCAAGGGAAAAATCATTTAAGCTATCAGATATACACATAAAAAGGTTAAAGCACCAACATTATGCTGTCTCCTTAGCCGCCATGTTGTAATTGGGTAATACTGTGTTTCTCCTATTACGACCTTAATTTAGGCTAAATAGTTTTCACCTCTCTGAATATCTAATATTCTATCAAATGTAATCAGATCATCCATTATGTGCTGCTTCTCCTCATCTTGGATTGAAATGCATAACTTTAAATCAGTGTATCATTTATTCTGTCTTTATCTGTCTTATTCTATCTTTTTTATGAGTTTATGGATTCTTTAGAATGTAGTATATTATATACGGTGTCTAAATAGTATATTACATACGGTGTCACATGCTAAATGTTTCTTTTTCTATATGGGGAAGAATCTCTGTCAGCGTATTTCAAGGTATAAACAAAAACATTTAATAAAAAAACTGAGTTCAATACCTCTTCTACTTGAAAATATATTTTTATTGCATACTAATTAAAAATGCATATATTCTTCTAATAGTCCAAAAAAGCTGGAGTGTCACTTAGGAAAGCGCTAACAAAGGTTTGAGGCAAAATCCATAAATCCTATTTAGGCCGGGTAACATGAAACATAAAGCTACCCCACCAGACCAGTCTACCACAAAAGTGTATGATCTGAATGGCATATTAATCCACAGTGGATAAGTCCTAATAGACTCCAATGAGCGGAAAATGCCATTTATACGACAAATATAAGGTAATAGTGAAAAGAATGATCACTTAGGTTCCTACTGCCATGTCCAACTACCGCTCATGTTAAAAGTATCTTACCCATGTTAGGAAGATGTGCCTCTGCCTGCTCCCAGGCTGTACTATTATTATAAGAAATATGAATTTTTAACTGGTATTCAGTAAAAATATATTTTTAAGCAGAAGAAGTGTCAAACTCAGTTTTTTAGTGTATACTATGTATTTGTGGGTTTCCTCCTAATTTTTGTATTTGGAAGAACGTGCACCAATTAAAGGAAATATGTCATCAGTGCCACCTGCACTAACATGTCAACATGTCGGTACAGACAGGAAGTGCAGGTGACACTGATGACCTCGCAACCTTCCGCCGTATCTTCCGTTCCGGGGCTGACTTGGAGCATGTGCGGAGCTAAGTGACGTTACCATTGTTTGCCAGCAGTGAGACAAAGCAGAGAACAGCAGTCGTGACGTCACTAAGCTCCTCCCATATGCCAAGTCGGCCCCAGATGGAAGATACCGCGGAAGTTTGCTGGAGCACCCCAGCATGGAATGGGACCAGGTAAGTACCGTTGTCATCAATGTCACTTGAACTGCCTGACAGGTTAGTGCAGGTGAAACTGATGACAAACTTCCTTTAATGAGATGAGATACAAGGGTTCTCTATGATGTTTTTTTTATTTAACTAGTTTGACTAAATCTTTATTTTCAGTAAAGTTTTTATATTGATAAATATCATCGATTTTTTTTTTTGTAGATTTAGGATGCACAGAGACATTTGGCTACCCGCAAGTCCTGGTGTAATTGTGGTGCTAAATTGGCTATAAAAGACTCTCTATATATTGGAAACAAGTTTCATGATAACATTGTGACCCGAATGAAAATATCAGACCCAGTTTACCTTGATGGTGTTTTCTACGGGAAAACACTGAGGTTGCAATAATTATGTTATTTTATTACATCTTCTGCACAACCAAAGGCCAATGTATAGCCTTAGGCCCTGTTACACTATAGATATCCCACAAATTTCACTTGCAGACTCTTCTGAAATTCACTCCGTGACGGATGATTGGCGATGCGGGGCAGAGGCTCGTGACATCACGCCCTGCTCGTGATGTTATGGTCATACCCCCTCAATACAAGTCTATGGGAGGGGGTGTGACGGCTGTCATACCCCCTCCCATAGATTTGCATTGAGGTGGCATGGCCGTGATGTCACAAGGCTCTGGTGCTGCACCCGATGCTCTAAACTGGCTGCAGCAGGGAGATTGCAGGGGTCCCTAGCGGCAGGACCCCCATGATCATAAATTTTTATCCCCTATCCTTTGGATAGAGGATAAGATATCTAGGGGCGGAGTACCCCTTCAATGATTTATTTCTTTTCACTGGGTTCACTAACCTTCATGGGACCGGGAGTCCAACTAAATGGAATGTGGTCAGGAATGGGAGAACCTTTTAAATGTTTTTTCTCATTTCAGACATGGGTAACCATTTCATTCCTAACTATTGCCTTGATGCCTAACATGCCTAAGCTATTGCCTTGAGGTTGCCTGGGGAAAACTGAGCTGCATCCTGGGGCGTAGCTATAGGGGGTGCAGAGGTAGATGTTGCATCAGGGCCCAGATACCTGAGGGGGTCACAAGTTACCTCTGCCACATAGGAAAACATCAGTATTACAAATGGCACATTATAGGCGGGGGCCCTATTACAGGTTTTACACTATGGGCCCAGGAGCTACGTGTTATGCTTCTGGTTTCATCGACCACTGATCTAAGTCATCCAGTCATTGTTTAATTATAGTTTACATTAAAAAGTACACAAGCTGCTAATCTAGCAAGTAACCCATCATCCAAAGTAAGACAAGAGTATTCCTGAGTGCACATACTTTGTACCATTTTTGTAAATATACATTGTACAGGGAGATTACAAAGTTAAGTGTAATTTAATAGTCCTTTTGTTTCCAGCAGGAATGTTTTCTTCATATCATTATTTCACATTCCTCAGTCAGGTCCTTATATCATTATGTGGATATGATACATTTTACTGTAACAGGACACAGTGCTGTTCCCAGAATACAACTATAGACACCACAGAAGAGCTGCAGTCTATCCCAGGTTTCCCAGGGAAAATGGAAATAGGCAAAAAAAAATTTAACTAAATATATGGACATGTTTGAAAAGGGCCATAGTACAAATTATAGGCCAATAATTCTGTGCCAAGTTATTTCATAATTAATCTAAATATAAAAACCCTTCTTTTAAAAAAAAATCCAGACTTCAAAAATAATTTGCCATCGATATTAGGAAGTTAGCTACCAGCCTATGAAAGTTAGCCACCTGTCTATCTTATACTGATGGCTTATGTAGAAAATATATTTCGTTTTCTTTTTTTCTGTAATATTTTTAATATCACATTGAATTTGACCATGTAATTTAATGATCATTGGTATAACATAGTACAGTGCAATACTTCTGAATTGTAGTGTATTATGCTTATCAATGTAACACTGACAGGCATCCTATTTGGTCCTATCTCTTACAGGGCCTCAAAAGTATACTAAGAGGGCAGACCTGGGGGCCTTCATGAGAACCCATCAGCACCCCATGATTATGTTGCGGGGGCCCAGGGAGCCCCTTTCCTTTTTGTCTAACAACTTACATGCAATAGTTGCTATCCACTGTGCAATCAGAGAGATTATTCCGCTGGAATATGCATTATCTTTGATTCCAGCCATTGCAGCAACACGTCAGCTGTAGAATTTCCCCTCAGCTCCTGAGCTCATGCCATCATGCGTATGGTCCATCAACCACTTGGCAGCAGCACCATGTACAAACAGCAAATTTCAATCCAAGCCCCTGTAAAGTAAAATATTGTACTGCCAAAATACGAGCTTAGAGTAACTGTTGATCCTTAAAGGGGTACTCTTTTTTTTATCAACTGGTGCCAGAAAGTTAATTGTAAATTACTTCTATTAAAAAATCTTAATCCTTCCTGTACTTACCAGCTGCTGTTATGATCCACAGGAAGTTCTTTTCTTTTTGAATTTCCTTTCTGCCTTACCACAGTGCTTTCTGCTGACACCTCTGTCCATTTGAAGAGCTGTCCAGAGCAGGATACATTTTCTACGGGAATTTGCTCCTACTCTGGGCAGTACGTCTTTAAAAACGCCAATATTATTCACTCTTAGCTTCTATTTGGGCAGTATTTTGCTTTTCATTATTAGGATATTATAGTTGTTTTTAGTTTTTTGATGATTTGCTTAAAGGGGTAATCCCTAAATGTAATGTTATCGCCTATTAACAGAACTAGCTGGTTGGTGGGGTTCAACCCCCTTGAACAAACAGTGATTGTGAGATTGAGGGCCCCATGTCTCCCAATTGAATGGAGGGCCAATGTGTATGCTCAACTGCTGTTCCATTCACCCGCTAGTCAAGTGCTCTACTCGCCTGTGTTCGATAATCCAAAAGGGGATAATTGAATTGCTGTTCCATTCACTATGGGGACTGGGAACCCTTGTTCTCATGATCTTTGTGGGCATTTGAGGTTGGATGCCCTCCAAGGTCAGATATGTATCACCAATCTTGAGGTATACACTAGTAATAACCCCTTTACAGATAAAATATATATGTAAAGATAAAAAGCAAAATATTTAATACTAACTGCTAAAAATAAAATATAACTAAAAACAATCACAATATGAATCTAATCCAAGTATAGTAAATGTTGCAGCAATGTATCTAAAAGCTAAAAATCCTCTCTCAAAGGGGCTATCCAGCCTTTAAAAATGTAGAATACAGAAGATTTGTTTGTGCTTTGTGTAATATTTTAAATATTACAATAAACTTGATCATGCAATTGAGTGATCGTTGGTATAACGCAGTACAATGCAATGTTTGTAATACATACATAATACATACATGTTTGTATCATGCTGCAAATCTTAAAATTTAAGGATAGTAAATGTTGCAGTAATGTAATTCAAATTGGATCACATAATCCATATTTACATATATCTTAGTGCCTTCAGACTGCTGCTACATCTTCTTTTGCATTGACATTTGCGTAACCCAGCATAAAAGCATCATTTTGTCCACATCACACTACAAGAGAAACCTTACATACACCTTTAAAGCGGTACCGCAGCCAAAAGTAACTTATTCCCTATGTACAGGATAGGGGATAAGTAGCGGATCGTGGGGGTCCGACCGCAGGGACCACCCACGATCTCCGGAATAGTACCTGGCTCTGATTGAGGAGCGCATGCGTTAGACGGCACACACTCTGTTCATCTCTATGGAGGCTCCAAAGAGACCCCCATCTAGTGATAGACCACATGCAAGATGGGAACCCATTCCATAGATTGTGGGGGTCCAAGCGGTCGGATCCCTGCAATCAGCTACTTATACCCTATTCTGTGGATACGGGATAAGCTCATTTTGGCTGCACTACCCCTTTAAAAAATAGTATATTTCCTTTTTTTTATTTTTTTTTAATAAGGAAATCAAACTTGCACAATTCAGCTTAAGTTAATAAAATTGAAAAAGGCTGCATGAAAAAATCCAGTTAATCTACCAAATGACATTAGGATTAACATGATAAAGATTTTGTTTAAGCTTTGATGTCTGAGAATAAGAAAGACATGGTTTCGGCATTTTAAAACAGGGCTATTATTCTAACTTTTTTGCATGAATCAGAAGTACATTAAACTTTGTATTACATCTTATTAGGTGGAAAAGCCACATTCTTCACCTTTCTTTGTTTCCCTCCTTCCTGTTTCTCACCTCTACGTTTTAAAGGGGTTATCAGGTTAATAAAGCATATCCACAGGATAGTGAATAAGTGTCTGACTGCAGGGGGGGGTGGACTGCTGGGGCCCCCTGCAATCTCCATAACAGGGCCCATCTCTTACCTCTCAGCTGGTGATTGACTTAGCAGACCATCACTGCCATGACCAGTTTGTCCCGGAAGATGGAGGCCGGAGCACTTAGAGGTAAGAGACCGGCCCTGTTCTGGAGATCTTGGGGTTCCGAGCAATCGGACTCCCCGCGATCAGACATTTATCCCCTATCCTGTGGATAGAGGATAAGTATTGTTAGCCGGATGACCCCTTTAAGGTGGTCATACACTTTTAATAGCTGTCGTCTTAATGATTGTTTGGCCAATAGCTATCTCTCTCGTTATCCCCATACACATCAATGTTTGGCATGGCTGAATGTTCATGTTCAATGGTGAGGGGAAACTGCAATATTGGAGGCTTATCTCTCCCACAACAATAGGATCAGGCAGTCAAAATCCAACATGCCTGACCCTTCTCTCTACCCACAAAGTTAGTCAGGAGGTCGCCATATACTTCAGACAGCTGTCCGAACCTGCTGAAGTTGCCGGGCTCAACTGACTTTTGTCTAAGGTTTATGGGCACCTACGGTCTATAAAAATATCCATCTGGAGTTACAGAGCAAATAAGAGAGGTGGGGGAAAAGGGGGATGCATCTGCAGTTTAGCTCACTACATGTGCCTATGAGATTGCATACTATCAGAGGAGAAGAAAAGGTGGAGTCACCTGCTTCCGCCTCTTTTGCTCCCATCTACAGCTGTAGCCCTACTGAATCAGGCCATGGCTTTTCTGCTCTGGCTATACAATAGTTTAGGGTTGCTAAAGCAAATCACAACCAAAACTGACATGATGCCTAGAGACTTATATAAAGGGAAATTGTCCTGCTCATTGAGGTCCTGCTATTGTTCCTTGTTCTGATTCCTAACTGACCCTGATGCTGGCCTTTGCCTAACTCTTTGGATTGTTCACCTGGTACCTTCAGTTCTAGTCTTTGCTCAGACCCTTGGCTACAACCCCAACCATGCTTCTGTCTCTTCCTTTGGCTTCTTCCATCCTTGACCATTTTCCAAGTAACAACCATGTCTCTGTTGTTGATTATGCTACTACTGCATCAACGCTACTGACACCAATCTATAACTATGCTAGGCAATAAGCCCTGGTGAACCTCCTGCAGCAAAGTCCTTACATATTGAAGGTATAAAGGCCAGGGTGACCACTTAGTCTCTGCATTAGGGTATGTTCACACTGCGGAATTGCCACAGAATTCTGTTAGTGGAATTCCACGCAGTGAATATTACCATCAGTGTGAATGGGTCTCCCACGAGGAATTTCAGTGGCGAACAATTCTGCCGCTGAAATTGTTCCGTGCAAAGAAGGAACATGTTCATGAGCACTGCATAGCCGTCAATGGTGATAGCGCAGTTCTACGCGGTCCTATTGAAAAAAAAAATTCAGCTGCGGCCACCAGACGGAATCTTTGCTTGTGGAATTTTGCGAGCAGAGATGCCACAGTGTAAACATACCGTTAGTCTAGCCAAACCAGGCTATTCTAGATGACAGAATATTGGTGAGTCCATGCTGCTACATCCACATCTACATCAAATATGAAGCCCTTATAGTTCCTTAGACTTAGCATCCAGTCCAGTCAGTGCTCATGGATTATGAGAACAGGGTAGGCAACGCTATTACAATTGCGTAAGGTGATGAAGTAAGTGGAATTTTTTACATCTACTGAATTCCCCAAATGCACAAACAAATCTACCCATAAGATTTTAAGGAGTTCTCTGTTCCGGACACTCTTTTCGTTAATACGGTCCTGAGGATAGAGCAGCGTTTCTCAGACAGTGTGCCCCCAACTATTGCAATACAACTCCCAGCATGCCCAGACTGGGCAGTTTTGGTACAGATGTGACCACCATTACCTTTCTGTAAATTTCCTAATGGATTCCAATTTCTAACAAAATCAATACATTAAGGCTAGGTTCAGACTACGGAATCTCTGGGCAGAAAATTTCCGCCCGGAGATTCTGAGTGCGGCCGGCGCTGACTGAAACAGTCGGCGCTAGGACCGCACGGACACTGCAGTCTCCCATAGACTGTAATGTGTTCCGCGCGGATTTCCGCCTGAAGAAAGAGCAACCCCTTTCTTCAGGCGGAAATTTCCAAGGGGATTTTCCGTTCACAAATTCAGCTTCACAAATTCCGAAGTGTGAATTTGTGAACGGAAACACATTCACTACACTATACATTTTAGCAAGCGGAATTTCCGCCTGCAATTTCAGAGAGGAATTGCAGGTGGAAATTCCGTAGTCTGAACCTAGCCTAACACAACTAGCTAGCAAAACCATTGGTAGGCTACAAATCACATCCCAGCCACTGGGTGGCCACCTATAGAAACATAGAACATACACATTTCCTAAAAGAGTATAGAAGTGTTTCCAGAGTTCCTCCAGCTGTTGCAAAACTGCAACTCCTAGCATGCCCGGACAGCCGAAGCTGGGAGTTGTAGTTTTGCAACAACTGTCGGCACAATGGTTAGGAAAAATCACTCTAAAGATTAGAGAAACTATCTGGCTAGAGCGAATCTCCTAAAATGTATTTCCGGTAAATTTGTTCATATCACCCATTCGTTTCTATTTGGATTTGATAGCTGATCTAGTCACATACCTTGATTTAAAGGGGTACTCTGTTAGAAACATCTTAAGATATGATGTTAGATCGCGAGGGTCCCGCCGCTGGGAAGCATCCACGTTCATGATGCCATGCCAGGCCCCCTCCATTCATGTCTACGGGAGGGGGCGTGACGGCTAGTACATAGTTGTCATGCCTCCTCCCATAGGGGTGAATGGAGGGAGCATGGCGGCTTGCATTGCCAGTCATCGGGCACGGAACGGAGTTCGCTCCATGCACCAAATGACGGGGTGCCGCAGAGGGCGCAGCTGGGGACACCCCAGTGATATAACATCTTATCCCTTATCCTTTGGATAGGGGATAAGATGTTTCATACAGAGTACCCCTTTAAAGATGAAGTCCCCCGCAATCTCCCATACGGGGCCCCAACTGTGCTGGTGTGTGTGACATTTCTCACACAGCAGGTCAGCTGGTACAAACACGCCCCCTCCATTCATCTCTACGGGAGAGGCGGAGACATAAGACAATGAAGGTGGTGTGTTTGTACCAGCTGACCTGCTGGGTATGAAACACGCTTTAGCAGTACAGAGCTGGAGCCGAGGGGGGGGGCCCAGAAGTCAGACCCCCCACGATCAAACATTTATCTCATATTCTGTGGATAGGGGATATATTTCTTAGCACTGGACTTCTTGTGAGTGTACTCAGTGATGTACACTGCTCAAAAAAATAAAGGGAACACTAAAATAAAACATCCTAGATCTGAATGAATGAACTAATCGTTTGAAATACTTTCGTCTTTACATAGTTGAATGTGCTGACAACAAAATCACACAAAAATTATCAATGGAAATCAAATGTATCAACCCATGGAGGGCTAGATATGAAGTCACACTCAAAATCAGAGTGGAAAACCACACTACAGGCTGATCCAACTTTGATGTAATGTCCTTAAAACAAGTCAAAATGTGGCCCAATAGTGTGTGTGGCATCCACGTGCCCGTATGACCTCCCTACAATGCCTAGGCATGCTCCTGATGAGATGGTGGATGGTCTCCTGAGGGATGTCCTCCCAGACCTGGACTAAAGCAACTTCTGGACAGACTGTGGTGCAACCTGGCGTTGGTGGATGGAGGGAGACATGATGTCCCAGATGTGATCAATCGGATTCAGGTATGGGGAACGGGCGGGTCAGTCCATAGCATCAATGCCTTCCACTTGCAGGAACTGCTGACACACTCCAGACACATGAGGTCTAGCATTGTCTTGCATTAGAAGAAACCCAGGACCAACTGCACCAGCATATGGTCTCACAAGGGGTCTGAGAATCTCATCTCGGTACCTAATGGCAGTCAGGCTACCTCTGGCAAGAACATGGAGGGCTGTGCAGCCCCCCAAAGAAATGCCACCCCACACCATTACTGACCCACCGGAGGATGTTGCAGGCAGCAGAACGTTCTCCATGGCGTCTCCAGACTCTCGTCTGTCACATGTGCTCAGTGTGAACCTGCTTTCATCTGTGAAGAGCACAGTGTGCCAGTGGTGAATTTGCCAATATTGTGTTCTCTGGCAATGCCAAACATCCTGCACGGTGTTGGGCTGTAAGCACAACCCCCACCTGTGGACGTCAAGCCCTCATACCATCCTCATGGAGTCTGTTTCTGACCGTTTGAGTGGACATATGCACATTTGTGGCCTGCTGGAGGTTATTTTGCAGGGCTCTGGCAGTGCTCCTCCTGGTAGCGCCTCCATGCTCTGGACACTATGCTGACAGACACAGCAAACCTTCTTGCAACAGCTCACATTGATTTTCCATCCTGGATGAGCTGCACTACCTGAGCCCCTTGTGTGGGTTGTAGACTCCGTCTCATGAAAGCCACTAGAGTGAAACAACTGCCAGCATTCAAAAGTGACCAAAACATCAGCCAAGAAGCATAGGAACTGAGAAGTGGTCTGTGGTCACCACCTGCAGAACTACTCCTTTATTGGGGGTGTCTTGCCAATTGCCTATAATTTCCACCTGTTGTCTGTTCCATTTGCACAACAGCTTGTGAAATTGATTGTCATTCATTGTTGATTCCTGAGTGGACAGTGTGATTTCACAGAAGTGTGATTGACTTGGATCTCATCTCAGTACCTAATGGCAGTCAGGCTACCTCTGGCGAGCACATGGAGGGCTGTGCGGCCCCCCAAAGAAATGCCACCCCACATCATTACTGACCCACCGCCAAACTGGTCATGCTGGAGGATATTGCAGGCAGCAGAACGGTCTCCACGTCTCCATACTCTGTCCCGTCTGTCACATGTGCTCAGTGTGAACCTGCTTTCATCTGTGAAGAGCACAGTGCGCCAGTGGAGAATTTGCAAGTCTTGGTGTTCTCTGGCAAATGGCAAATGTCCTGCACGGTGTTGGGCTGTAAGCACAACCCCCAACTGTGGACGTCGGGCCCTCATACCACCCTCATGGAGTCTGTTTCTGACCTTTGAGTGGACACATGCACATTTGTGGGCTGCTGGAGGTAATTTTGCGGGGCTCTGGCAGTGCTCCTCCTGCTCCTCCTTGCACAAAGGCGGAGGTAGCAGTCCTGCTGCTGGGTTGTTGCCCTCCTACGGCCTCCTCCACGTCTCCTGATGTACTGGCCTGTCTTCTGGTAGCGCCTCCATGCTCTGGACACTACGCTGACAGACACAGGAAACCTTCTTGCCACAGCTCGCATTGATGTGCCATCTTGAACTATCTTAGCCACTTGTGTGGGTTTTAGACTCCGTCTCATGCTACTACTAGAGTGAAAACACCGCCAGCATTCAGAAGGGACCATAACATCAGCCAGGAAGCATAGGAACTGAGCAGTGGTCCTTTATTGTAGGTGTCTTGCTAATTGCCTATTATTTCCACCTGTTGTCTGTTCCATTTGCACAACAGCATGTGAAATTGATTGTCAATCAGTGTTGCTTCCTGAGTGGACAGTGATTTCACAGAAGTGGGATTGACTTGGAGTTACATTCTGTTGTTTAAGTGATCCCTTTATTTATTTGAGTTGTGTAGCATGTGGCTTTTTCAAATTGATAGTTACCCTTTAAATCATGGGTGTCAAACATGCAGCCCGGTATCCCTGTGTCCCGAAAAATCTTTTCAGGACACAAGGATGCCCCAGTTACCTCTCTGCAGCCCCGCATTAACTTTAAAAATGCAGGGGCCGCCAGGAGGTAGTGCACGCAGGGACATCACTGACGTCCCGTGTGTGCGCCCATAGGAGAAAAGCGGAGTGGAGTAGTGAGGAGAATGCGTGGGTATGGTAAGTCACCACTCACCAGCACGCCATCTTCGGTGTTCCGACCAGCGCTCCTCCGGTTCCCCGGACCTACTGCTATGGCCCATAGGCCATAGCAGAAGATCGTGACCCCGGACCAGAGGAGTGGTAGTCGGAGCACTGAAGTGGGGCAGTAAACAGGCATACAGCCTCCAGCCATACACTGTATTTGGCTTAAGGCTGTATGTCTGTGGGGGAACTGTACTGCACCTAATGTGGGGAACTATACTGCACCTAAAGTGGGGAACTACACTGCACTTAATGTGGGGGAACTATACTGCACCTAATCTGGGGAACTATACTGCCAACCTAATGTGAGGGAACTGTACTGCACCTATTGTGGGGAACTATACTGCAAACCTAATGTGGGGGAACTGTACTGCACCTAATGTGGGGACTTATACAACACCTAATGTGGGGGGACTGTACTGCACCTAAAGTGGGGGAACTGTACTGCATCTAATGTGGGGGATTTGTACTGCACCTAATGTGGGGGACCTATACTGCACCCAATGTGGGGAACTGTACTGCACCTTATGTGGGGAACTATACTGCCAACCTAATGTGGGGGAACTATACTGCCAACCTAATGTGGGGAACTGTACTGCACCTAATGAGAGGGAACTGTACTGCACCTAATGTGGGGAACTATACTGCACCTAATGTGAGGAAACTGTACTGCACCTAATGTGGGGGAGCTATACTGCACCTAATGTTGGGGAAATATACTGCACCTAATGTGGGGGAACTATACTGCACCTAATGTGGGGGAACTGTACTGCACAGTCTTGTGCAGGGGGCAGGGTCTTGTGCAGGGGGGCATGGGGTCTTGTGCAAAGGGGGGCATGGGGTCTTGTTCAAAGGGGGCATGGAGTGTTGTACAAAAGGGGCATGGGGTCTTGTGAAGGGGGGGTCATGGGGTCTTGTGAAGGGGGTCATGTGGTGTTATGCAGGGGGGCATGGGGTCTTGTGTAGGGTGGGCATGGGGTCTTGTGCAAAGAGGGCATGGGGTCTTGTGCAGGGGGGGCATGGGGTCTTGTGCAGGGGGGCATGAGATGCTGTGCAGGGGGGCATGGGTTGCTGTGCAAGGGGGACATGGGGTGTTTTTTCATGCGGCCCACATAATCATAAACCTTGTTTTTTTTGGCCCATGTTAGCCTTTGAGTTTGACATGCTTGCTTTAATAGCAATATCTGTCTCTGCTACATCTATAATGCTAACAATGATGGACAGAAACACAATGGACTAGACTTTAAGTGGCTGCAGTAAATTAAGTGCATCATTTTATTCCACAAACAGCCAATAGCCGATTACACGTGTACAGATCAGTTCTATGATGATAAATAATATAACGCTTCATACAATAAAGTCATTTGCAATTATCAGGGGCTGAATTGCATTGAATATTGTAAGGTCAGGAAATCTAACCAACAATAAGATACTCCCCCTGGGACAAGACATAGCCAAGTAAAACAGAACACAATGCTGCTCGGTATTAAAGATCAATACAATATTTACTCCAGATATGGAACATTTTTTTACACGTGTTTCTTCAATTGTTTTCTCTGGGGAAAAATGTTTATATATTTTAAACAATATTTGATTTGTTTAAGAAACACTACTGGATTTTTTTTGCTTATAGTACAGCATAACCTATTATTAGAATATAATGTGGAGGTTCTTGTGTATTTCTCGTGCTTACCTGTTTCAGCTGATGCGGCAGTCGTGGGTTAGGCTCCATTCTTTATGTAAATCAAATCACTGAAATGGATCTGGAATGTGGCCTACATTTCCCATAAATCCTCTGGATTTGGGTGTGGCATTTGATCACCGCACCTGGTCATCTAATTAAGCTGCTGCTGGTGATCACCCAGGTGAACTCATTAGACTCATAAATGGATTGAGGTCTGTTCACATTATGTGGAATTTTGATGCATTTCCTTTTTCAGAGGGCATTTTTGGGGGGAAAATTGCCATGAGGCGAAAGTGATTTAACCTATAATCCCAACTGAGGTGTTATATGAAGATTTAAAGGGGTACTCTGGTGGAAAATAATTATTTTCAAATCAACCAGTGCCAGCAAGTTAAACAGATATATAAATTACTTCTATTTAAAAATCTTAATCCTTCCAGTACTTATCATCTGAGGAAGTTCTTTTCTTTTTGAATGTATTTTCTGTCTGACCACAGTGCTCTCTGCTGACACCTTTTTCCATGTCAGGAACTGTCCAGAACAGAACATGTTTGCTATGGGGATTTGCTCCTGCTCTGGACAGTTCCTGACTTGGACAGAATTTTTTTAGCAGAGAGCACTGTGGTCAGACAGAAAAGAAATTCAAAAATAAAAGAACTTCATGTGGAGCATACAGCAGCTGATAAATGCTGGGAGGATTATGATTTTTTTTAATAGAAGTGATTTACAAATCTGTTTAACTTGCTGGCACCATTTGATTTGAATTTGTTTTTTCCCCACCGGAAAAAAGTTTTTAGGCTATGTTGAATTTATACAAATTTTTACAAATGTTTTTATTGCATTTCAGCTATTATTGCTTGAAAAATCACAGTAAAAACTGCACATTTTTACAATAATTTGCATAATTGCAGAAACTCATGGCAAAAAAAATGGGAAAAAATGCAGCAAGAAACACAATGGGGGTAATTTACTAACACGATCCCAACAATTTTTCCTATGGTTTTGCACCCAAATTATTTGCAACCCAAAAAAAAAAAAAAATGTAACAGAAAAAAACGAAAAGGGGGTGTGCTCACTGGGGAAAGGGGCGTGGACATGACAAAAGGGGCGTGTCCCAATAGTTTTGAAAAATCCCAACATATCTAATAAGGTTTAGTAAGGTGTATTTGAGCTGAGGACAACCTGACAGACCAGAACAGTTGTAAAAGCTAAAAAAGAAAATAAAAAAAAAATAAGCAAAATGTAGGGAAACCTTAGCAAATACTGTGGGAAAATACCCGTCAGGAATCAGTCTAAAGATGTCATCCTGTAGTTCACAGGAAGTCAACTGACTCCGAACTGACTTCTGGAGCCATGTGACTTTCTGTGAGTCAGACTGATGATCACATGGCCAAGTTAGAGTAATAAAATGTATAGATAGAGTTGTGTTGGAATGAGACAAATGGCGCTGTACTAATGATGGGGAGTGGGTATGATATGGGCAAAAAAATTGGGGAAGATTTACTAAGCAAAATTACACACAGGATTCTGTTGCCAATTACACAACCGAAGTGGAGTAAATACAACAATAAAAATAAATAAATATATAGATAGATAGTTATATAATAATAATAATAATACATTCTATATTTCCTTTAGACACATGGGGGGGGGGGGGGGTATGGATAAAACTTTGTACTACATTATTTTGGCTGTAGTTTGTCTCTATTTTCTGGTGCAGTTGTTTTTAGAGACATTGGGGGGGGGGTTATCAAAGGATTTGTGTGTTTTTTTTTCATGTAACTTTGGCGCAATACTTTGGCGCAGTGTCTTTTTGTGCCAAAGTTTGGCGCATCTTCTCCACTGTGTCATTTTTACAACTTTCTCAAAATCACACGGTCCTGCGTGTGATTTTAACTTTAGTCAGTAATTTATCATTTGCGCCAATCGATCTTTGGCGCAATTCCCGATTTTTTGGCGCAAATCCCCGCCAAGAAATTTTGCACATGGAAAACACACTTAGCAATGTCAGAAAATGTAAAGGCGTCAAAATATATAAAACATTTTTTTTTGTGAAAGCAGCGACGCCTCCAGGGCTGCTCAATACTATCCTGCGACATAGTTGTCTCTGAGGAACCTTCACCCTCCGTTGAGCCAGCATTGGACATGGCCACAAGGGTTCAGGAAAGGTAAGCACTAAAGCAGTGGTCTCCAACCTGCCGACCTCCAGATGTTGTAAAACTACAACTCCCAGCATGCCCGGACAGCCAACGGCTGTCCGGGCATGCTGGGAATTGTAGTTTTGCAACATCTGGAGGTCCGCAGGTTGGAGACCACTGCACTAAAGTAAAAAAAAAAAAAAAAAAACTACCCAAGTTGAAAATAAAATCCATTTCACATGGTGGCTATAAACCCCACAAAAGAAAATAACTCATGTCGCTTGCTGATATACTGCAGGAGGGACTCCGAAATGGCTGCTCTACAGGGTAAAATATGCGTCCTCTATGGCGGTAAGTTCTGTGTAAAAGGCGCTGTGAACAGCTGATTTCAACATTTGAGCCAAAATTACTAACAACTTGCACCAAATGATAAATTTGGTGCATGTCCACGAAAACCAAAGTGAAAAAAAAAGGGTAAAAAGAAACTGTCAACAGGCAAAATTGATAAATACCCCCCAATGGCCTGCATTTATCATTGTAGGTGTAAGTGAAGCATTTATCATTGTAGGTGTAAGTGAAGCATTTATCATTGTAGTGTAAGTGAAGCATTTTTCTACACCTTTCTTTTGTGTGCTGTAATGTGTAGGAGCAACAAATTTATGAAATGGTCACATTTTGATACATTTTGTGCAGGTCACATTTTCTGAAATTTCTCTCTTCACATACACCAAAAAGCTAAGCTAAGTCTGGGCTGGTGTAGTTTTAGAGACTTTTCAGTGGCTTTCCGCCTTTTTTGCGCCTTTTCACAAAAAGGCACGGTTCATAAAACCCTTCCATATCATGTGTATTGCCAAAATCAGTGGATTACAACTCAAAAACAGCAGAAATGTGTAAGCCAAAAGGCGCAAAAAAGGCGCAAATAATCCCTGCTTGTGCCTTTTTTTGCCCCTTTTGTAGACACAAAAATCAGTCTAAAGTCAATGATAAATGTCGGGCAATATTTTGCGCCAAACCACATACTGTAGAACATTTTTTTTACAAAGTGACATTGAAAACCGTGATTTTAGTTGAAATCATGCAGTGGTCAGGAATTTATGATTTGCGACTTTTCAGTTTGTCGCATATTTTGTCCTCAGTTGGCTTAGAAATTGACTGTGGACAGCATTATTAAAAAGTCGCACATTTGTCAAACAAGTTAAAAAATCACACAAACTCGCAGAGAAACGTGATTAGCACTAGTGTTGAGCGGCATAGGCCACATTCGAATTTGCGAATATTCGTCATAAATTCGTAAAATTCGCATATTCGTAATATTCTCGTTTTATTTTCGCATATGCGAAAAGTCACGTATGCGAAAATTAACATATGTGAAAATTTGCATATACAAAAATTAGCATAAGTGAAAATTAGCATATTCTAATTTTCGCATATGCGCAAATTTGCACGCCAGTCTCACACGGTAGTATTAGAGCCTTCTTTACACCACACAAGCTGGAAGCAGAGAGGGGTGATCACTGTGATGTGTATTGTGAAAAAAATTAAAAAATTAAAAAAAACGAATATTCGTAATTACGAATATATAGTGCTATATTCGCGAATTCGCGAATATGTGATATTCGCAAATAAAATTCGCATTGCGAATATTCGCGAGCAACACTAATTAGCACCAGATTCATCACATGTCCTGCGCCATGTAAAAAATTTGGTGCAGATACACAGTTTCCAACATGAGAATGAATGGAGTAAAAAGACGTTCACCTCCTCCACTTTCCATGTATACCCCCCCCCCCAACATTGTACCCACACAGTTTCGAAAAGTTACTCTCTGTTTATGAAGAAATACATGATTATAACTTATAATAATGTATCAATGTATAAAATCCCTGTCTGACAAGTCTGATGGTACGTTCTAGCATGATCAGTCATTAATTGTAATAAAAGAGTCCCATCTAGTGCTGTGTGTGCGTATATACATACTAGAATAGGCAGGATAGGCGCTCCTCAGACATTGCTGCGATCAGCGTGTTTTATTATCCTTTATGTAAATAGTTTGTAATCTAAACATAATGGGGCAGATTTATTAAAACCTGTGCAGAGGAAGAGTGGTGCAGTTGCCCATAGCAACCAATCAGATTGCTTCTTTCATTTTCCACAGGCCTCTTTAGAGGCCTGTGGAAAATGAAAGAAGCAATCTGATTGGTTGCTATGGGCAACTGCACCATTCTTCCTCTGCACAGGTTTTGATAAATCTCCCCCAATGGGTTTTTTTTTTATCAATTTTGCCTGTTGACCATTTCTTTTTACCCTTTTTTTTCACTTTGGTTTTCGTGGACATGCACCAAATTTATCATTTGGTGCAAGTTGTTAGTAATTTTGGCGCAAATGTTGAAATCAGCTGTTCACAGCGCCTTTTACACAGAACTTACCGCCATAGAGGACGCGTATTTTACCCTGTAGAGCGGCCATTTCGGAGTCCCTCCTGCAGTATATCAGCAAGCGACGTGAGTTATTTTCTTTTGTGGGGTTTATAGTCACCATGTGAAATGGATTTTATTTTCAACTTGGGTAGTTTTTTTTCTTTTGTTACTTTAGTGCAGTGGTCTTCAACCTTCGGACCTCCAGATGTTGCAAAACTACAATTCCCAGCATGCCCGGACAGCCGTTAGCTGTCCAGGCATGCTGGGAGTTGTAGTTTTGCAACATCTGGAGGTCGGCAGGGTGGAGACCGCTGCTTTAGTGCTTACCTTTCCTGAACCTGTGCGGCCATGTCCAATGTTGGCTCAACGGAGGGTGAAGGTTCCTCAGAGACAACTATGTCGCAGGATAGTATTGCGCAGCCCTGGAGGTGTCGCTGCTTTCACAACAAAAACATGTTTAATGTATTTTGATGCCTTTACATTTTCTGACATTGCTAAGTGTGTTTTCCATGTGCAAAATTTCTTGGCAGGGATTTGCACCAAAAAACGTGATTTGCGCCAAATTTGCGCTAAAGATCGATTGGCGCAAATGATGAATTACTGACTAAAGTTGAAATCACACACAGGACCGTGTGATTTTGAGAAAGTTGTAAAAATGACAGTGGAGAAGATGCGCCAAAAAGACACTGCGCCGAAGAATTGCGCCAAAGTTACGTGAAAAAACACTTAAATCCTTTGATAAATACCCCCCCAATGTATTGAATGTCAGCAGCGTGTCTTATGAGACATACAGCAACAAAACTTTGCAGCAAATATGGCCAAACAGAGGGTCTCACAACAGCAGATAAGCGGCATGTGTAAAAGAAACACAGAATGTATCGGCAGATTATGAGATGTTGCCAAACAGTATGTACCGGATAGCCAAAAGCTGTCAGGGCATGCTGAGAGTTGTAGTTTTGCAACAGCTGTAGGCACTCTGGTTAGAAAACACTCCTATACTCTGTCAGGAGATGTATGTGTGCTATGTTTCTTTAGGTGGCCACCCAGTGGCTGGGACATGAATTGCAGCCGATAGTCGTGGTAGTAAAGTCTGGACACATCTGTACCATAGCTGCCTCTATAGCCACTAGTCAGCCCATTTCTATATTGCAATAGAGATTTGGGACTGGAATTGGTTTCATCAGACAGCGAAAAGGTAAGCGTGTACATACGTGCATAAATTAAATATTTCCCTTAATTTTTTTTTAGATTAGGAGATGAACTAAAGAAATAAATGTACGTATTTTTCGCCCTATAGGACGCACCAGCATATAAGACGCACCCAATTTTAAAGGTGCAAAATCTAGAAAAAAAAGATTTTGCACCCAACAGTGATCTTCAAACTGCGGACCTCCAGATGTTGCAAAACTACAACTCCCAGCATGCCCGGACAGCCAACGGCAGGTTGAAGACCACTGGATAGGAGGTAGTACTCACGTGTCCCTGCCGCTCCGGAACCGTCACCGCTGCCCTGGATGTCACATCGCTGTCGCCGCGTCCCCGGGGTGTCCCCGACGCTCTGGACGCCTTCTTCCCCGGGATCCACGCTCTCCGTCGCCGTCATCATGTTGCTACTCACGCTGCTCCTATTGGGGATAGGATGACGTGATGACGTCGAAGGAGAGCGCTGCCATGCAGGGGATCCCGGCACGGAGCAGACACCGAGGAGGCAGGTAAGGTCCCTCCCGGTGTCCAGTAAGCTGTTCCACAATAACTACAAACCCCGGGGCCGAAGCCCAGGAGTCACTAACCCCCCTCTTTTTATAATCCCCTAAAATGTAACTTTTACTGGTATCTTATAAAATAATCCCACAAGATTTGTTAAAAATAAGTGTCAGAGTGTTGCTATAAGCAATCCAAAATGACCAGTAGGGAAACCCCTGTCTGATGAACAATGTATTAGCAGCGCTGCAGCATGCCGCAATGGCAACACAACGACGTGCAACTAAAAATATGGGCACAGCCACCCCCGACATATGGCCACATAGCCTCTTGATAACGCTGTCTTTACAGCGAAACATGTCGGGGGTGGCTGTGCACATATTTTAAGTTGCACATCGTTGTGTTGCCATTGCGGCATGCTGCAGCGCCGCTAATACATTGTTCATCAGACAGGGTTTCCCTACTGGTCATTTTGGATTGCTTATAGCAACACTCTGACACTTATTTTTAACAAATCTTGTGGGATTATTTTATAAGATACCAATAAAAGTTACATTTTAGGGGATTATAAAAAGAGGGGAGTTAGTGACTCCTGGGCTTCGGCCCCCGGGGTTTGTAGTTATTGTGTCTTAGGACCCCTCATTCCCCATTTGGGGTGTTTTTGAGTTTCAGTAAGCTGTTCGGGACGCCGCGATTTCACCGCGACGGTCCCAAACAGCCCAACTTTCGCTTCAGATGCGGCGGTCAGCTTTGATCGCTGCGTCTGAAGGGTTAATACAGGGCGTCCCAGCCGTGGATGGCCGCAGGGACCGACCCGATAGGTGTGTATTCGCCGTATAAGACGCACCAACTTCCCCCCCAGTTTTGGCGAAGAAAAACTGTGTCTTATACGGCGAAAAATACGGTAAATTATTAACTATTTTGTCCCTCTTAAATAAATCCACCTTCTTAATTCTGTCCTTTTCTTACTAGGCAACGCATGGAGCGCGAGACAAGGATGTTCTGCAATTCGCTTTAATGACTAAATTTATATGACACATGCACTTTCATAATAATATTAGTCAAGAAATGAATTATGAGAATGTAAAATGATATTTTTCCTATTAAAGTTTTAATTTATTTATGCACGATCAGGAGCAATCCATTAGTCGGGCCATTTTATAATCCGTGGCATGTTTGCCTAAAATAAATCAGGTTCCTAAATTCAATTTTATTTATTATACGCTTATTTATTATACAACATTTATTTTATTTTTTCCGAGGTGTTTATCCATCAAGTGTGGCATTGTTATTGCGCATATATTATGCAGGATGTCTAATGAAACCACTATTGGTAAAATAAATATTGGTTGCGGAAATAATCTCTGTGCCAGATTGAAATACATGCGGTATGTAAAATGAATAAAATATTAATAACTGACTTAATAAAAAGAAAAAGGAAAAAAAAAGACAAGCAAGGACACAGCACATCCTGACAGCTGGACCCAGAGTATTGGTAAAAATAGAGACTTTTCTGTAAAACTGAGACAGAAAAGTCATGAGATGCAGTCCGTTCTTCATGTAAGATACACACGTATCATGACAACTAGAGATGAGCGAACTTACAGTAAATTCGATTTGTCACGAACTTCTCGGCTCGGCAGTTGATGACTTATCCTGCGTAAATTAGTTCAGCTTTCAGGTGCTTCTGTGGGCTGGAAAAGGTGGATACAGTCCTAGGAGACTCTTTCCTAGGACTGTATCCACCTTTTCCAGCCCACTGGAGCACCTGAAAGCTGAACTAATTTATGCAGGAAAAGTCATCAACTGCCGAGCCGAGAAGTTCGTGACGAATCGAATTTACTGTAAATTCGCTCATCTCTAATGACAACAAACCCCGGCTGATACTGTAATACCGGGGAAGGTTAGTTCAGCCATATATTTTCTAGACTTCACTCCCAGGTCATGGGCCCCAGTACAAAATGGGATTTACAATACTGCCATTTACAATACTAGTGTGTTTATCTATGGCAGAGGACCTTTGGGCACCTACTGGTGCTGGGGCGACTGCTACAAATGTGTCCTTACATTTCCTAATAGAATTGTTTTCAATGGGATTCTGCTGCACCGTTCACACTGTGGAATTTTCCCCTCAGAAATTCCGTACTCCAGAACCAGTGAAAGAACAATGACCATGTTCATTCATTTGGTGACACTCTGCGCAGACTGCATTACTGTCACAGGCAGGGACGTGCACACATAGGCTTCAAATGGGGCTCTAGTCTCTGCCCTTTTTTGTACCTGCCCCTTTAAAGCATGACTCCGGGATGCACATCTTATTCCCTATGCTAAGGATAGGGGATAAATGTTAGATCGCGGGGGGTCCGACCGCTGGGGCCCCCCGCCCGCGATCTCCCAAACGGCGCCCTTGTTCTCAGAATGAATGGAGCGTGTCGACCACCGCACAAAGCGGCTGCCGATACGCCCCCTTCATGCAGCTCTATGGGAGAGCCGGAACGCTGCTTTCGGCAATCTCCGGCTCTGCCATAGAACTGCATGGAGGAGATGTGTCAGCCGCAGCTTCGTGCTGTGGTCGGAAACGATCACTTCATGCAGGGAGTGGGGGCCCCAGCGGTCGGACTCCCCGCAATCTAACACTTATCCCCTATCCTTAGGATAGGGGATAAGTTGTACACCCCGTAGTTCTCCTTTGATGCCCTTTTTTATTTTTGTATATCTACAGCACTACAGAACTGCCCAAGTCCAGGCAGCACAATCTCCACACCGTCAACAAACCCTAAGATAAGATGTTCTGTACCAGAGTTCCCCTTTAACATATGTACCCCTTTTACTAACATTTTATTAATAATGAAAAGGGCCCTTTTATTTTACTTGAGCCCTGACCCTCCAAAATGTCTGTGCACGTCCCTGGTCAAAGGTGACAGGTTGGCACAGTTGTAGTGCCAAAGAAATTAAGCAGCACCCACAGCTGAGAGGATCTCGTCTGGAATATTCATCTGGAGATTCTGTAGGGTAAATGTAGGCTTACTTTTGGATCGACATGTCCTAAGAGGACTATAGAAGAGGATCAGCTTTGAAAGAAAGAAAAAAAAAAAAAAAAAAAAAAAACAAGACATAATGTAGCAATACTCTGTTGGGAGATGTTTATACTATATGTGATCTCTCAATGGTTGAGATGTAAATAGCGGCCAGTAGAATGTTCTGCTAGCATGTCATGATTATGTATGAAATCTGTATCCTCATTTGTATTAATATGACATATGTCAGTCTACATGTGTATTTGTATTTAATTTATGGTGTGTTTTTTTCAGTTTCCCTTTATCTGAATAGAAGCAACGACTTTAAAGGGGTACTCTGTCTCTAGACATCTTATTCCCTATCCAACAGATAGGGCATAAGATGTCTGATCATGGGGGTCCTGCAGCTGGGACTCCTGCAATCTCTGTGCAGCACCCAGCGTTCATTTAGAATGCTGGGTGCCGGTGGTGGGGGTGGTGCCGTCACACCCACGCCCCCTCATGCTGTCACACCATGCCCCCCAATGCAAGTCTATGGGAGAGGGGGCGTGACAACAGACTTGAATTGAGGGGGTGTGGTGTGACATCACGAGGGGGGTGGTCACTACTCCCGCTGCCCATTCCTAGTGTTAGGAACAAAATGTTTTGAACAAAGGGGCAGCAGAGTACCCCTTTAAATGACCCAGTTGAATGAGCATATAACCCTTAGCTTGCACACTTTACATTAGAAATGACGCAGCTATTACCAGTAGCAGTTAAACTGGATGCTGAAGAAACTGGTGACTTAGCAGGAGACTATAGGAGTGGATGAACCCTCACAAGAGGTAAGAGTGGACATAATGGGACGTTAATACAGGACATGCTGTATTGCCAATGCAACTAGTTCTTCTCAAGGCCATATATCAGTGCCCCCCCCCCCCCCCCGTGTCTCTTGCTGCTTAAACAGTATAACTCCCAGCATGCCCGAACAGCCAAAGTAGGTCTGATCATGCTGAGAATTGTAGTTTTTCAACACCTAGGGGCAACTTGGATGGCAAATACTGCTATATATATTTATTTTTCCACCTTGAATGAATGCCAAATTGTGCTATTTCATAAAGTTAATTGGGAGAGATTTATCAAAACCTGTACAGAAGGAGAGTGGGGCAGTTGCCCATAGCAACCAATCAGATTGCTTCTTTCATTTTCCTTTTTATAAATGAAAGCACTCTTCCTGTACACAGGTTTTGATAGATTTTCCCCATTGATTACATTTTCTATAAGGACATCTCATCCATATAAACACAGTAGTTTTTGCAACAGAGCAACTAAGCTGATAATGCAGTTCCTCATATTGTGCTTTTTTATTCTTTATAGGAAAGATATTCATTGCTTAAGATAGACAACAAGAAAAATGTATACATTGGAGGAGATAAATAATAATTGTATGATTCTTGGTGCAAATTTATACAAGACTGTCTACAATGCCCAATATTCATCACAATGGCTCAGGCTATTTGGCCACCTGGAACATCTGTAAGCTGTCTAATCTAGGTTTGCAATATCTATTAGTCGGCTTAGTTTTTGGTGCATTTTTGGCACATTTAGGCCACTCCCCCTTTCTATGAAGCCACAGTCACTTTCTTGGAAAGTCATGCCCCCTTGTTAAATATGCTTCTAATACACTTTAAAAATGTTGTGTAAGCCATGCATAGGCAGTAATATAGAATCACACCCCCTCCCCATCATGCACCCATACTTTTTCCTTTTACCTCCTTGGATGTGCTTGATGGACATGTGTCTTTGTTCAACCATACTAACTATGTAACTCTGTAAGCAAATTGCACCAGACAGTTTTACTTCTCTCTACCCTTGTATTATGCTTATAACAGTATTTGAGGTCCCCATACTTTTCAGTCTAAAGTCGGTCGGACCTTAACGCACCAGGACATACATTTACGTCCTGTACATGACCGCGAGCACCAGAGTGGTGCTTGTGTCATGCACTGCAGGTCCCGGCTGCTATCAGCAGCCAGGGACCCGCCGGTAATGGCAGACATCAGCAATCGCACTGATGCCGTGATCAATACAGATCTAGGCATCTGTGGCAGTGCAGTCGGTTAAATTGATGATCGGATCACCTGCAGGGCTGCCGCGGGGATCTCATCATCCGTAATGGCGGATGGAGGTCCCCTCACCTGCCTCCGGCCATCTCCACAGGTTTTTTGCTCTGGTCTGAGATTGAGCAGACCAGAGCAGAAGATAGCTGATAACACTGATCAGTGCTATGCCCTATGCATAGCCCTGAACAGTATTAGCAATCAAATGATTGCTATAAATTGTCTCCTATGGGGACTATTAAAGTTTTTTTTTTTAATAAAAAAAATAAAATAAAAAAAAGTTAAAAATGAGAAAAATGCTCTCCCCCTTATAAAAATGTAAATTGGCCCTTTTTCCCATTTTACCCCCAGAAAGTGTAAAGAAAATAAATTAAGAAACATGTTTGGTATTGCCACATGTGTAAATGTCCAATCTATCAAAATACAATGTTATTGATCCCATAAGGCAAAGGGTGTTAACGTAAAAAAAAAAAAAAAAGTCCAAAGTTGCTGCTTTTTTTCACATATTATTCCAAAAAATATATATTTTTTAAATTAATTAAAAGTTTCATATATGCAAATGTGGTATCAATAAAAAGTACAGATCACGGCGCAAACAATTAGCCCTGATACTGCCGTTTATATGGAAAAATGAAAAAGTTATAGGTCATCAAAATAGAGGGATTTTAAACACACTATTTTGGATAAAAAGTTTGAGATTTTTTTAAAGCGGTATAATAATAGAAAAGTATGTAATTATGGGTATCCTTTTAATTGAGTTGACCCACAGAATAAAAAAACATGTCATTTTTACTGTCAATTGTACAGCGCGAAAACGAAACATTCCAAAATTTGTTAAATTGCGGTTTTCTTTTCGATTTCCCCATTCAAATAGTATTTTTTTTTATTTTGCCATAGATTTTATGGTAAAATGAGTGATGTCATTACAAAGGACAACTGGGCATGCAAAAAACAAGCATTCACACTCATCTGTGGATGGAAATATAAGTTATGATTTTTAGAAGGTGAGGAGGAAAAAACGAAAATGCTAAAATAAAAATGGCTGCGTCCTTAAGGCCAAAATGGGCAATGTCCTTAAAGCGTCAGATCCAACAAAAATTTTTTTTTTTAGATTTCACCCAGTACCTAATCCTGACCATGTACATCTAATTTGTCTGTGTCTAGCACCTTTATTTTTTTTGTTACACTTTTAATTTAGCTCATTAGTCTGAATTCCTCTCAAAGGGAGGGGGCGTGGCCTCACGGTGCAGGTCTCCGCCCCCTCCCTCAGTATGCTGTCTTCTCACATCTCCCCTAGCATTAGCAAAACTACAACTCCCACCTTGTCCTCACTGACAGTAGCGGGACACAAAATGACAGTGGGAGGATTTTTCCTCTAGCTGTCAGCCCTGCACTCACAGCTGTCAATCAAGAAAGTGTGTCCATGACATAGGTGATGATGCATGGACACAGCAGGAATCGTATGTGTCCAAGCAGGCAGGGGAGGCAGTTGTTTGACTGGCTTTTTCAGTATGAAATACTGAATATTTTTCTAATGAAAGCAATTGCAAAACATTGGTTTTACATGCTTTACAACATATCAAAAGTTTTTGTATCTGACAGTGCCCATTGAAGGGGTTAAAGTAGACCAACACTAAAAAAATTAATACCTTAGGGTGTCCCATTGGGCAAGCCCCCCAAAATTGTTATTATCATTAATTGGCTAAGGTTGCCCGTATCACACACCTTTTTACAGTTTCTTGATACACCCTCCTGTTCCAGAGATATGAAGGTTTAAAGATTGTCTGACAATTCAGGGAATTTGTCAAATAGACGTAAATTTAATTTTAATACTAGGATTGATAAATTATGGGCGGGATTGTAGTCTCAGGGCGTGTGCATGTTTCATATTGAGGGGTGTGAATGCCTAAAACAAACCCTTAACTGTATAATCCTGCCCCTCACATTGTAGTCACTCCCATTATTAAAATTAAGTTCACATCCATGTGAATGATTCCATGAATTGTCAGACACATTATAAATCCTCATATCTCTGGAATGAAAGGGTAGATCAAGAAACTGTATAAAAGGTGTGTGATCAGGGCACTCTGAGCTTTTTAATGTAAAATGGACACTATTTTTGGCTATACAAGTCCTCTTTAATGGGCCAAATGTTTATTCCCATTTCTGAATGTATTTGTTCCCCTTTCTGAATGTATTTGTCTTCAGTATAGCACTTATAAATGTGGTCTATCACAGGAGTCATACAGAAAGCATATACGTTCGAAAAATGGACCAAACTGAGTCAAAAGTAGAGTTGGCCCAGAAAAGTCAATGTGCATGTTGAGCTCTAAGTTGTCCTTCCATTTTAACATCTTGCTGATGTAGAGCCCACTGTGAATGTTAAAACATGGTATGGATGTAGCCTAAAGTGTAACGGGTTTGTTGGCTCAAACAGTTAAGGGAGAGAAGGGTCAAGTTCGTTGGATTTCAACTGCCCTTTTTTTGGGCGAGAAGATATCAGAGTCTGGCTGCAGCTTACGCCTCCTCCCTCCAACATCCATGTGTATGAGGAGATCAGGAAAGATAGCTGAACAGACGTTTAGCCAACAGCCTTTGAAGATGTATGAGAAACTTTAAGAATTGATGCATGACACCAAAGATAGATGTCATGCGCCCCCCGTTTTTTTTTTTTTTTCTGTAGTGTTTCTTTTTTATTTATATTATTGACTTTCTGTGTGTTCCAGAACATCAGTGAAGTCATTTCTATGTATATAAGATCGCATTATAACATCTACTCTCCCATGCATGTTACAAGCTAATAATTATGTAAAAGATTTATGATGACTTATTCTATTTGATAGATGGAATATTTTCATCTCCTTCGTAAAGGAATAAGTAGCTTTTGGTTCCCTATTTCCTGCTATGAAATAAAGTCATAATTTGTCTGATAGCGATAATATTTAAGCCGTTATTTAAGAAGCAGCGGCACTTCCACTAATATTAAGTTATTTCTCTTATTATTTAAATCTGGTTTAGATAGATGTTTAATCTCTTCTACCCGACAACTTGAAAAAAGCCTCCTTTTCAGGTCACTGAACTTATAGCGGAGTGAAAAGAAGAATTATCTGCAGACATGAATGTGACTTGGAGATTATGATTGAGTAACCTATTTCACCTATGATGGAAAGATTCCATTCATGATAAAATATAATCTCTTAGCTAAACACCTGCAGTATTACATTAAATTACAAGTATGACAACTTGCTTAATGGTGCACTGGGGCTGCAAAATACAGATTGGGATAGCTAGAAAAATTACTCTGTTGTATAGGGACTGCCTCATTGTTTATAGGGATACTGCTGAGGGTCCCCATGGGCTGTGGATGAAGCTTTACTTTATATTAATGTATTTTACTTTTTAAATTATTTTCCTAATCTGTGCTAGGCTGGAGAAAAGCTACAACATCCCGTAGTAGTGCAAGTACCTGTAGTAAAGAACAGTGCAGAAATGTAGCATGTTGTGGTGTAAGGAACTTAAGTAGTCTGACTCCAATGGCACCTCCAGTTCTCTTTTAGGTAGTCACAGGCCCGCTCATCACCATTTAATGTGGCCGGCCTAGGCAATGAGGAGGGTTGCGCGCTGGATCAATCAGCTAAGTTGCCAGCACTTACACCTCCCAGCAGTGGCATATTAAAACGTCCTTGTTTATGCAGCCTGTCCCTTTGTTTGAGGATCATTCCTATTACCAGAATTTCTAATGACTGTATTTCCTTGCTGACCTGCTGTGTCCTGATCTTTGCTTGTGATCTGTCCCTACCTTGCCTGCTGATTTTGTACTACGCTACCCTCCCGGTTTGACACCTACTTCTCCTGAATTTGTTGCTAGTTCTGGCTATGTACTGTGCTCCCCTCTATTTTATTTTTTTTATTTTTTTTGGGGGGGGGGCACCATTCAGGGCAGATCGTTCATAACCAAACCTCCCCTGAACATGACTGAACATTCAGTATCATATCAACAAACCCCTGAGCATAGCAATCACACATTTTTTCTTATTTTAGCCTAATACAGATTTTGGGTAAAATTCAGAATTGATTACCTTATTGGAATGTATGTAATACATACAGTAGATGGATCAAATCCACTAAAGCATGCCCATTTGCTTGTTCTCTTCACTATACCATATATCCATAGAGGGGGATCTTAAGAAGACTAACCCCACTATGATGTTGTGATCATAAAATCTCCAATAGAAAAAGTCTCAGAACAAGCTAAGATCAAGACATATGACCAGGGCTCAAGTCCTGCAGGAATGTGTGGGAACTGAGTTCCTGCACTTTTTCCACAGCAGGAACACAATTCCCATTAGTAGAAGTCCTGCAGGGCCAGCCCTTGAGTGGAAGAGTTCCCACATTTTTTTTCCTAGGACTTGACCCCTGCATATGACCTATGACATTTGACCACAGGGTGACCCATCCTTCGGGTGCCATATGGGGATCCTGTTGTTGAGGGTGTTGGCCCTCTTGTGAAGATACAGCAGTAAGAGACAAGTAGACTTCCCGGTCACAAGTGATATGGCAAACTGGGAGCCCTCATCTGTATCTACCTCTGTGGTTTACAAATTTTAAGCATCCCTGATCCCAGCCTGACTTGTTGGAAATGTGGGTAAAATTCCCTTCGAAGATGAAAACTGACTGTAATAATTTGTTGAAAGTAAAGTTACTTAGTAAGTGATTGAATAATTGGATTATGTAGATCAGCAGCAGTGGAGGACACTGTCCAACTGGATTGAACCCCTGGTCTAGACCTTTGGCCTTGTCTTGTCTGAATGGCTGGCTGGTCATAAGCCCAGCACCACTCTGTCTCTGCTTTACAGACACAATCTTGATCTTTGTTCACACATGCAAGCCAAGAAAATTTACAAGCAAGACCTATTTAATATGGAGACCATCAGACTTCAATTCGTAATACAAGTAACATTAATCTTAGGGATGAGATTGTTAACTATGCTTTAACAATGCAGATCCTATAGAAACAAGTGACAAATCTAGCTCTGTTATAGTTATTTATGCTCTGTATTTATTGTGTAATAAATTACCTGTACATCCATATGCGTTTATGAAATTTTTTTTCCCAATAAAATTAGAGGAAATTGTAGGCAATTAAATACAAAGTGTTTCTGACCTTCAAGTCAGTGTAGCAGTCATATATTTATTATACGTCCAACCTGGAGTCCCCAGATAAATGTTCAGTGTCTCTAAATGCTTAAATAATTCTAAATAACGGTAAAGATTATGACACTGCGGCACCTTTCCAGGAAAGTGAAAGAAACTGGCAGCAAAGTGACTTCCTTCAGGTTGACATAGTATTTCTTTTAATGCTATAGTCTAATGTCTAAAACAAGCTCTTTTTTCAAACCATTGGAAGTCCTATTTAGTATCAGATACTGATATCATACAGACAGGTTGCTAGAATGTAGAATCAGGTTTCAGCTTTAGTAGTCACCTTTTCTGGATCCTAACAATAGATTCCAGTAATTAAATGCCCCCAGGACTTATGGTGAGGAGAAATAGTTGGACCAATCAGCTGTTGTTCAGGAAATTCATACAAGCTCATATTAAATGGCAGAAGCAAAAACAAAATATGATATTAAGGGAAGTAGTAGTCTTACAAAATGCCCAACACAATGTGCAAACAACAAACACACAAAAGAACAATACAGACCCCAAAAGAAATAGCCAACAAAGGCAGGACAAGAAAACTATGAAGACAAATTTTGCAATACTCCAAAGAACCTACTCTACCAGATGCTAAAACCAACATAAAAGAAAAAAAACAGACTAGACGAGACTTAGAAAGTGCATATGGGTAGAGCACTAACAATGTCAATAAAACCAGAATGTGACAGACAGGGCAAGACATGGACAACACATGGCAGCCATACAATCCAAGTAATATCCATCCATAATAACAATAATAAACAATCCAATATCAATCCATAGTAAACAATATAACCAGTCACAGAAAGTCCAGACAAGAAATAGAAAACAGAAACTAAAGCAGCTAACAATCACACAACAAGAACAGCCATGAATTAGGATTTGCACAATTTTGTGTGATTGCTCAAAAGTTACAGATGATAAATACATAGTCAAAAGATGTAGAGTGAAACCATGACTTTATTGTCCAGTAACACGCCCCTCTGACACTGCGAAAATACCATATGCACTGGCAGAAAGTCGCATAACAAATGTAAAAGTCTACAATGGCCATTTGTGCTATGTTTACCTGAGGCCATATTTTAGTACCGTATTTTTTGCCGTATAAGACGCACTTTTTCTTCCCCAAAACTGGGGGGGCAAAAGTTGGTGAGTCGGCGAATACACACCTATAACGGCCGTCCCTGCGGCCATCAACGTCCGGGACCCGCGGCTAATACAGGACATCAGCGATCGCGGTGATGCCCTGTATTAACCCTTCAGACGCGGCGATCAAAGGTGACCGCTGCGTCTGAAGCGAAAGTGACACTATCCCGGCTGCTCAGTTGGGCTGTTTGGGACCGCCGCAGCGTCCCAAACAGCTTACAGGACACCAGGAGGGACCTTACCAGCCTCCTCGGTGTCTGCTCCATGCCGGGATCCCCTGAATGGCCGGCGCTCTCCTTTGTCGTCATCACGTCGTCGCGCACGCCGTCCCGTCATCCAATAGGAGCTGCATGCGTAGCGACGGGATGAGGGCGACATGATGATGGAGAGCGTGGATCCCGGGGAAGAAGACGTCCGGAGCGTTGGGGACACCACGGGGAGGCGCCAACAGCGATGGAGCGACATCCAGGGCAGCGGTGACAAGCGGTGACGGGTCCGGAGTGGCGGGGACACGTGAGTATTACCTCCTATACCAGTGGTCTTCAACCTGCGGACCTATAGATGTTGCAAAACTACAACTCCCAGCATGCCCGGACAGCCAAAGGCTGTCCGGGCATGCTGGAAGTTGTAGTTTTGCAACATCTGGAGGTCCGTAGGATGAAGATCACTGTTGGGTTCAGAATCTTTTTTATCTAGATTTTGCACCTTTAAAATTGGGTGCGTCTTATATGCCGGTGCGTCCTATAGGGCGAAAAATACGGTAATTACCCCCAATAGTTTTTTTTATGGAAGGGGAGAATTAGAGGTTTGCCACCCTTACAAACTGTCCTTTGTGGTGCAGTAAATAGGATTCCTCTGCTTTGCTGAGATGTCTGTTTTAGCAAATACTTGTAGAATTTTAATGATGGGAAATAAATAAATTAACACTATTTAGAAATACTCCGTTTCCCATTACATACATTTTCCCTGTGTATTCACAAGTGGCGCTTTAATAGCTCGGCAGAGTTTAATTGATTGTTCAGTATTGATTCTAAACTGATCCGCAATAACTGTCTCATTTCCGTAACTCGTACTCAGCACAACATTAAATAATGAACATTACATCATTTACCAGTCATGTCCCCTATCACTGTGTCATTAGCATCCGTTAATACAGAACCAAACAAGCGAACATATTCAACAATTCAAGATACATTATTAAATATAAATACAAAAAAACAAAAAACAAAACATAGCTTCATTGTCTAGTGAACATGGAGAGTAAGCTATGCAGCATTTGTATGTGCAAGTGAGAAGTATGTAGTCACTCAGCATGTTTATTGTTTAGTTTTAGTATAACCATCAGCCCCAGTCCTGCTAAAAGTATAGACAGATGAACCCACTTGTCTGCTTATGTATTTGCCAAAAATTTCAGAATACAACATATTATCGGCACACCAGAAACACACATAACCATCACACAGCGGCTGACTAATGCACCTTACTGATATTGGATAAAACCACTGTACACAGACCTGTATTGCCCCCTCCAGTTCTCAAATAATGATATGTACCAGCATTACATAGGATCTGTATACCATATAAGTGACTACCATTATATCCAGTGACTGAAAGATGATAATGTCTTCTCTGATCGGAGCCTTTCTCTTTCCTCTTCCAGCCAAAACTAATCTCTTTAAAATCTGCAGGACCAACATCTTAGGACCCTCCCCAGCTCTACACAATATAACAATCCATGGGCCACCAAACTGTAATATGCCCCCCTTGGGGTCCCGCACAGTAAAAGAGGGTGGGTAAGCAGGTCCCTCATTAAAGGGGTACTCCGGTGCTTAAACATCTTATCCCCTATCCAAAGGATAGGGGATAAGATGCCTGATCGCGGGAGTCCCGCAGCTGGGGACCCCCGAGATCATGCACTCGGCACCCTGTTTGTAATCAGTGCCCGGAGCGTGTTCGCTCCGGGACTGATTACCGGCGACCACAGGGCCGGCGGTGTGTGACGTCACGCCTCCGTCCCCGTGTGACGTCACGCTCCGCCCCTCAATGCAAGCCGACGGGAGGGGGCGTGATAGCTATTACGCCCCCTCCCGTAGGCTTGCATTGAGGGGTGGAGCATGACATCACACAGGGGCGGAGGCGTGACGTCACACGCCGCCCGCCCAGCGGTCGACCATAATCAGACCCGGAGCGAACACGCTCTGGGTCTGATTACAAACGGGGTGCCGCATGTATGATCCCGGGGGTCCCCAGCGGCGGGACTCCCGCAATCAGGCATCTTATCCCCTATCCTTTGGATAGGGGATAAGATGTTTAAGCACCGGAGTACCCCTTTAAGTAGTTACATCCTCCACAGTAGTTAGATAGTTCCCCCATTGTGCAGCCCCGCACAGAGTAGACAGGCCCTAGATAGGTAGGAATGTCCACTGCTCCCCCAGAAAGTAGGTCCATCCTTAGGTAGATAGTTTCCCCCTGGTAGGCAGGTATGCCTTTAGCTAATTCTTCCCCATTATGTTGGTATGCCCTTAGGTACATAATCCTCCAAGTAGATAGTAAAGTCTTAGGGTTGTTAGCCCCCCTCCTGGTAGGTATGTCCTTAGGTAAGTAGCCCCCCAGTAGTTAAGTATGTTCTTAGAAAGTTAGCCCCTCTCCCAGTAGATTTGTGTGTGTCCTTAGGTAGACAGTCCTCCAGTAGCCAGGTTTGAGTAAGTAGTAGAGTTCTTAGTAGCCAGGTGTGTCCATAGGTAGGTATTAACCCCCTTCCCAAAGAAGACAGGAATGTCATCCCCTCCAGTAAGAAGTCTTATCTTCGAGCCAGCATAGGGAAAAAATTCTGACCACCTTTTCCATGCCGTAAAATCCCACGCAGAGCAATCTGCCTACTTCTTCCTCCTTAGTGCAGGTAGCAATGAGTGATGTAATCATTGCCTCCACTGTATTGGGGCAAAGGTTACACTTCGCTCTTAGTGTAGACTGCAGGCCTGAAACTGCCTGCGGCCTACACTGACAGCATACACTGTCAAAGAAAAGAAGGATTAGTCATGTTAGCATTTATTAGGAAACATCTGGCAGGGGCTTATTTCACTTTCCCCAAATAGAAATTATTATGCATGGCCTAGTGTGCCTGCTTATGGGAGAGGTGGGATAAATAGTTTTAAGCAAGTCCTGGGAAGTGAGCTAAATGTGATTTTTAAAAGTCCAGCACTATCTCACACCTGTCATAACATATTCCGAGTCGCTCATTGACGTACAATGTGACACTTTTATCAAGCACACCTGCAGTGTGTGCCTGTACTGAGGTGCTAGTGCTGCTATTAAAAGACACTCACAGTGC
This sequence comes from Hyla sarda, assembly GCF_029499605.1. NCBI lineage: Eukaryota > Metazoa > Chordata > Amphibia > Anura > Hylidae > Hyla > Hyla sarda. The sequence continues at coordinate 457,414,026 of NC_079190.1, forward strand.
CCCCTCTAACATGTTTTGTCACTGATGTGATGTCCTCAGAGGTTATGGGGTATGAAGCCTCCTCCTCCCTTCTGCCTTACATGACACTGTGCCCAGCCAATCACGGGCCGAGGTGGGACATCGCTGCGGCCGGCGATATTCTGAACACAGTGTGACAATCTGGTCACACGGAAGTAAGAAGGAGACCAGAACCGGAGGACTGAAGACCGATATTGGCGCAACGGGGGAATGGCAGAAGGTGAGTTAATGTTTGTTTTGTTACTTTTTGTAGCCCGGGCACAATAGGAGCTTAAAAGGTCTGGCCACAATACTCCTTTAATAATATGAGCCACTTAAGATGTCCACTTCAGTGCTGACCACGTTGGGTTGTGAGGGACTTTATTTATATCCTATCTGGAACATACATACTGTATGGGTTACCCTTTAATAAAAATAATTTTGAAAAATGTTCCATTGTGAAGTACCTCAACCGATACATCCCCAGGCCTCAAAAAGTGCCATTGCAGTGGTTAGTAAATAACTCATTCCATTTACAAAGCTGAACTTCATTGTGGTGAGTGTCACTCTAATACTGTGAAGGATAATGTGGCACTTAAATGCTTTCAATTTGATAACATAAGCCATATCATTCTTCTAATAGTAACAATTCAAGGATAGAAAGCAATTACCCTCTACTTTAGGATTCAGTTCCAACTACAGTGGATCAATATAATGGGTCTTTTAGTCCCGGGAACTGTCAATCTCACAGCATTTATTTTGTTGCTCTCGCTAACTTCCAGAGATATCAGTTAAAGCTGAGAAGATTGTTACTTATCTATCTCTATTTAAGAGTACTAGTGCAGATGAACAGAAAATATAATGTTCCATACTGACAACTAAATGAGTAATGTATCCCATATATTTATGTGTTCTCTGCCCGTTGCGACAGGCTGTAACCTTCGTATATGTTAGAAAGATCTCTACACCTACATGTGTTTTCCTGATGGTCCAATTCTTTCACAGGGTTTTATAATATTTCATAGATTCTAGCAAATTGAATAGCCTAATCTGGGGAAGAAAAAAATTGATTTCAGACTAAGCAGTAGGGTTTAACCGAATATAGATTTAACTGGTAAGAAATGCAGTTAGATGGAAAAAGTTTCTGAGATAATACAAATATTTAGGACTTTACCTTCATAAAAAGTTTTTGAATTATTTGTATAATATTATTCTTCCATATGGTCAAATTATTACAATTTTATTAATCTCATAAAGTTTTGGAGTTTTTGGTCTAAGGCAATGGTGTCCTGCAGAGTTGGATTCCTGGGCTTACATCTGAACTGGAAAACAAAGTTTTTGGTTCTCCTATGGGGCTGCTTTCCTCCCATATGTCAAAAATAATTTTGTTGGCTTCCCAAACCACAGTATATACTGTATTTAGAGCCGTTTTGTGGTGACCCTGCAATATATTGCCACAAAATAGTATACAACAGTGCTAAAACTTTACTTTGGTGTCACATTTTTTCCTGTCAAAACTATGGACATCCCAAGAGAAACCCCACAGACCCCAATGTAAGGCTGCACTCACACCACTTTTGTGCATCTGTGACATTGCATTTAATGGGGTCAGCTATGCTTCAAGCTCCGATATATTGCCAGGAGTTTTAAGCTTCAGATCGGTAACACGGAGGCACAAAGCATGGTGGGAAGTTAACAGGGCTATCATTGGGTGTCATAGGCTTCTATCATACCACAGATCTGCTCCTCCATTGTGGCATCCAGTATAAACAGAAGCCATAATGCAGATGTAAATAGAGCCTAACACTGGCCATATGTTTTAGACGTTTTTATACCACTTTTATATTTATTTATTCCTGCAAGTTAGATCACCATTAAGATAGACTGTACTGAGGGATCGCAATCTTTGTGGAATGTCTTGGTGCTATAGAAACAGGTAATATATCATAACTCCAGTAAATACATTGTTGCAGAGGCAAAGGGTGCTGTTGCCAAGGGACCCATATTAGTTCAGTACAGAATTGTCATATACCCAGCCCTCACCACTGTCTCTTCCAACCCACATTGATATCACAACAATAGTTCGCCTGTTTTACGCATTCACCTAGCAATGATGTACTACCAACTCAAGGTTCGTTAACTGGTTTAACTCCTTAACGACGAAGGACATTTATTTCCGTCCTGCGCCGGCTCCACCGTGATATGCCGCGGGGTCACGGCCGGGACCCGCGGCTAATACAGGACATCACTGATGCCCTGTATTAACCCTTCAGATGCGGCGATCAAAGCTGATCGCCGCGTCTGAAGCGAAAGTGAAACTATCCCGGATGCTCAGTCGGGCTGCTCGGGACCGCCGTGGTTAAATCACGGCATCCCAAACAGCTTACAGGACACTGGGAGGGACCATACCTGCCTCCTCGGTGTCAGATCGGTGAATGACTGCTCCGTGCCTGAGATCTAGGCAGGAGCAGTCAAGCGCCGATAACACTGATCACAGGCATGTTAATACATTCCAGTGATCTGTGTAAAATATCAGTGTATGTAATGTTATAGGCCCCTATGGGAGCTATAACATTGCAAAAAAAAGTACAAAAAAAGTGTTAATAAAAATCATTTAACCCCTTCCCTAATAAAAGTTTGAATCACCCCCCTCTTCCCATTAAAAAAATAAAACAGTGTAAATAAAATAAATAAAAATAAACATATGTGGTATCGCCGCGTGCGTATATGTCCGAACTATAAAAATATATCGTTAATTAAACCGCACGGTCAATGGCATACACGTACAAAAATTCCAAAGTCCAAAAAAGCATATTTTTGGTCACTTTTTTATACCATTAAAAAATGAATAAAAAGTGATCAAAAAGTCCAATCATCACGTACAGCCCTCATACCGCCCTGTACGTGGAAAAATAAAAAAGTTATAGGGGTCAGAAGAGGACATTTTTAAACGTATACATTTTCCTGCATGTAGTTATGATTTTTTCCAGAAGTACGACAATTTTAACCATATAGACCTACAGAATAGTGATTAGGTGTAATTTTTACCAAAATATGCACTGCGTAGAAACGGAAGCCCCCTAAAGTTTCAAAATGGCGCTTCTTCTTCGATTTTGTCGCACAATGATTTTTTTTCCATTTTGCCGTGGATTTTTGGGTGAAATGACTAATGGCACTGCAAAGTAGAATTGGTGATGCAAAAAATAAGCCATAATATGGATTTTTAGGTGGAAAATTGAAAGGGTTATGATTTTTAAAAGGTAAGGAGATAAAAACAAAAATGCAAAATCTGAAAAACTCTGCGTCCTTAAGGGGTTAAGCATTCTCTATAGGTTTTCTTTTGGCAGTTGTGTCATTTTTGCTAGCAAGCATAATGCAAGTATGCCCATGCAATCAAAACTATTAAAATCATGACTGAGCCTTTACAGAATTTATTTTAAAGGACAATTCTTTATAGAGTTGAAAGTGTTGGTTAAAACAACTCACTATCCTTACCCCCACCCCCATGCCACTATTCTACCAGTACCTGGCCCATTGCACGGCAATTCATAGTTTTAGTCTCGACACAAGGAAACTCACCTCAGTCATTATTTGGCTGATCAAGCACTTCCTTATGATGAAACCAAGAAAAGGAAATGCAGCACAATGTCTTCAGAATAAGATTGGCAGTGAGGGATCAGGGCATGTGAGTAGCACCTCAGCCACTATTGGGCACTTGCCTGTGTCAAGACTGAGGCCAGGAAGTACTGAACAAAGGGACTGGATACTGTCAGAACAACAAAGGTTATGAGGGATCGGGGCAAGAGAATAGAAGAGACCCATCTCAGTCACTGATTGGGCGATAGAGCATTTCTTGGTGTCAAAACTCAGACCAGAAAGTGCAGCACAGCAAGACTGAACACTGCAACAGGGAATTGGGGCAGGTCAGTACACATTTTTCTTTTTCCATTGTTCACCCCCAACCTGGCCTTACAATCACTTTAAGTGAATTTGGTCCATTCTGTGCCATTTGGATCCATTGTACAGTATGTCAGGCTTGGAGAGCACCATGGAGGACATGCATCTCATGGAGAAGAACACAGGAAGCAGTTTTCAGGCCAATCGGGATCACTCTTTATACAGAACTGCCTTGATTTACACAGTAGGAAGACACATGTACTTTAACTTTATGTTACATTTTACAACGTTTATAGAAAATGTATGCATTGTAGCCAGCCATAAATCCTAAAAAAAAATCTAAAAATAACATTCTGAAAAGCAAAACGCTTGCACTGCAGATATAACCAAGCAAAAAGAAGACTTAACAGCTGTGAACATTCAAAGGACTAAAAGAGGGAATATTAATATTGGGAATCTGAAAATATGTCATATGGTAATGAAACCCGAATCACACTTAAACAGATGAAATAATATCTTGACATTGGGCACTTATCTTAACTACTGTGTTTAAAGACTTTGTGCGGAATTTGTGCATAAGCAATATATTGAAGTTACTTTGAACCAGAGGGTTATAAAAGACGAAGGGAAAAAAAATTGCATGGCTTCATATCATTGCTTTTGCATAACAAATTATTTTAAAGATGTCTGATGAAAGAACTGTAGTTGACATTGCTTAGATTTTCAAACAGAATGTTATAAGCCGATCCAGTATATAGGAAGTCGTTCTGCAAATCAGGCCTCAAAGGAGCATAGGAAAAATACCAAAGTAGAGCAAAAAACTGGGTCAGCACACAAAAACAGCTACTCTTATTTCAATGAGCTAACTGAGAAGACATTTACAAATGTGAATATTCTTAAGGGATTATTTCAGGATTACAGTGATTTCTTGGTGCCGTCTGCATAATAAAATAGATTGTTAGGATTTGTTAGATGCCATATTAGATGCCTTCGTAATGAATGATAAATAGGATACAACTTTTCAAAAACATTTTCTCTCCTTGTTTTTGCAAAACATTAAGTTGTATCAATTAATAGATCAATGGGTAACATGGTAAATAGACAGTACAGAGAAAACAGGAGTCCCCTATATAGAAGATCAGACTGAGCTACAATTATGGTGTTAAGTAGAGTTGAGTGAGCCAAGCCCCCCAAACCCAGAGTCAATCCAAACTTTGTAGGGTTCTCAGCTTGCCAGACTTTCCAACATTGGGCAAAGATATGCTCATAGCTGACAGCTGCTAGTACACCTCAGCACAGCAAGGGAAGAGTTAATTTGCACTGCTGAGCGGTGCTAGTTAACTCCTTGGAGGAAGGATGAATACATTACATGAATACAATTTAGTCGGTCCGTCCCTCATTACATTATTGATAGAGGCGGGGCTACAATAGAAAAGGCCAAGATCAGCGATGAGATGGTAAGTATCCCTCTCTTCACTGTATACATTATACAGCCATATAGATGATTGTATAATGTATACACCCCTTCCGCCAAAGAGTTAACTAGCACTGCTCAGCAGCACTAATTAATTCCTTCCTTGCTTGGTAGGTATATAGTGCTGGTTTGTCACAAACTGACCACTTTCCAAAATGCTCTAGTGTCACCCAGGACAGGAAGGACAGGTTATGAGTAAGTGCAATAGTAGAGAGAAGCTGCTACAGATGCATACTCGAGTAGGCAACAGGCTGAGGTTGAATGCTTGCAGTCATGTCAGTCATGCCTCAGTTGGGTCATTGTGGGTCACAGCTTGAACTCTAGTGCAGACTTATCTAGAAAATGTTTTGGGGTTTCTGAAGCATTTCTCCTGATGACATAGTCTGAGCACTGTAAAAGAATGAGGCGCAACTCTCCGGCCCGTGGGCAGATCCAACTTTTTTTTTTCTGTACAAATCTGCATAGACTTATACAGAGAAAAGGTCGGACTTGATTGACAGCTGGGTAGTGAGCCATACTAGCTGTATTAGAGAGCTGAATTAGTCATCTCAGTGAGTCTCAGGAGTAGGATACACTGTGAGCAAAGCATTTGACATGTGTGGGAAACTTGTGAAGTGTTTTTTCCAACGACAGTAACCCTTAAATTTGGTCAAAACATCAGAACATGTACATCAAGCTCTCCTTAATGTCCTTTTAGATGGGCTAAAGGATTTCAGTAAACAAGCGCCTATCTCGGTGATCCGTGCCCATTTACTGAGTCTTCACAAGGTTTGATCAATCACACGGCCATCCCTAAACAGTCACCCTAAAGGTCATCATTGTCAGCCACACATTCCCTTTTTAAACAGGGCAATGCATGCAAATAACAGTGATTTTATTGACCATGCTAAAGAGGCTTTAGAAATAATACAGCTATTGCAAAACTACAACTCCCAGCATGCTTAAAGAGTCACATGCTGGGAGTTGTAGCTTTGTAATAGCTGGTCGAGACACACTGCTCTAGAGTAAGATGTGTTTTAACTCCAGTTAATGGGAACCCCTGTATAATGGAGACTTTTTGCTAAATACTTACCACAAAATGCATAAAATACTATTTTGCTTTATATTTGATAAATTGAATTTTTATTAATCAGTCCACATTCTTAAAGGGATACTTCACTGCCCCAGTGTCCAAAACATTTAGTTCTGAACGCTGGGTGCAGGCTACTGGGGTCATGCACATGCCCCCAAGTGACGTCACACCATGCCCCCTCAATGCAAGTCTATAGGAGGGGGCGTGGCAGCCGCCACGCCCCCTCCTATAGACTTGCATTGAGGGGGCGTGGTGTGACGTCACTAGGGGGCGTGTGCATGATGTCACGACCCTCGCTGTCTGCACCCTGCATTCGGAACTATATGTTCCGGACACTGGGGCAGTGGAGTACCCCTTTAAAGCGCTTTATTACAATATCAGCATGTAGCTCTGCCGTCTTCATTTAGGATATATTAAGTTTCATCTGTCAGAATGTACTGTATACCCTAGTATTTCATGAATAGAACTTTAGTCTATTGTGCCTCAGTTTCCTTTTGTGGTTCCTTTGGAGTGTCTTCTTTTTTGCGATGACAGCTTTATTTTTTCTCACTGGAAAAAATAAAGCCGCGTTGAAGAAAAGAAACAGTTGCTCGATGTGAAATGATGTTTAATGTCTAAGTAGTTTCTTGTAAACTTGCTTTTTGACTTGTTTCGGTGTTTGCTATTGATCAGAGCTCAGATCACATTCACCCATCCCAGTCCATGAAATGTATCAGGCTGCCAGAGGTAAGCAGCACTGCTGTATGCACTTCTGTTTACATCGTAGGACACTCAGCAAATGTTCATTAAATGTTCATAGATCAGTATTTTCCAAACGTGTGTCCAGTTGTTGCAAAATTACAACTCTCAGCATGTCTGTACAGTCTTTGGCTGTCATAGATATACAATGCCAAGCCTCCTGCGATCAGCTGTTGTCTCAAGCCAAACAGAATGTTGGGAAAGGCTTGAGACAATGCTGAATCTGGGGGGGGGGGGGGGGGAGGCATGAAAAGACAGAGAGGGTTAAATCCACCCCATACATGTAAGGCAAGTAAATGTACTTAAGACATAACTTTGCATTAGGGGTACGATACTGAAAAGTTAATACAACTTGGAATACCCCTTTAAAGCATACCTGTCATATCACAGAAAAAAATGCGCTACTCACTAGGTCATGAAGATGCTTTACATGTCTTTTTTATGTGTCTAGCTTCTGTATTTGGCTCTCAAATCCCTCTGTTCTGCTGCTCACTCATTCTGACATCCACAGCTCAGGAGGGGGCATGTCGAAGGCAAGCACTGAGCCCGTCCTCACTCACCATGCATTCACTTCCTCCCTGAGTCTGCCGTGATGTGCTGGGTCTCTTCATCCAATCACTGCAGGCTGCTCTGTAACCCCCTCCTCTCTGTTACCATGTTGCAGTCTGATAGACAGGACCGAAGTGAGCACAGAGGAATGCTAGTTCCACCCTAACTTACTGGATTTTGTCCCAGCCTTTTCGTCAGCTTGGACAAAGATGATGCTCCAGCCGGACAGGATTATGTTCTGGACCGTAGTGTTCTCTTTTATAAGCCATGATTTCTTTGAGAAGGAGTATAATAGGGTAAGAAGATTAATAAGGTTCATTTTTTTGCCAAGATGTACACCATATAAAAAGTTTTTGAATCTGACGGTGCCCATTTCAGTTCAGGGTAACATTATTTTTGTCAGGGACAGTTTCATTTTTTTATTTTTTTTCAGAATCATTATGTTGAATCACAATTTAAAAACAACAGTTGATCTACATTAAAGTTCTAATCATTATTACTTTTGTCAGTTCCAAGTTATTTCAGGGAGCATTGTGGATTAAAAAGAAGGGTACCAATAATTTTGTCCATGCCTGTACCGCTAAGAAATTATAGATAAATAAATAAACAACTAGGTGTTACATGTTGGGGGCGTGTCCCTTCACTGTCATCAATAATTGGGCAGTCTTAAAGGGGCACTCCGGTGCTCCAGCATTCTGAACATTTTGTTCAGAACGCTCGGAGCCGAAGGCCGTGATTGTGACGTCACGTCCACGTTCCTCATGATGTCGCACCACACCCCCTCCATTCATGTTTATGGGAGAGCGCGTGTTGGCTGGCGAGGGGGCATGGCCATCACGAGGGGGCATGGCCGTGATGTCACGACCTCTGCCGTGGGAACTCCCCGCGATCAGACATCTTATCCCCTATCCTTTGGATAGGGGATAAGATATCAAGCAGTAAAATACCCATTTAAATTGTGTAGGGACATTCCCACAACAGGTAACACCGAGCTGTCACTATATTTCCAAACTTCCAGGAAGAATAACAGAGGAATAAGAATTCTAAAATAAGATGCTTTGGAAATATTCATTTATAGGGGAATGCAAGAATTTTGTAAAACAGAGATGTCAGGAAAAGTGACAGGTCCTCTTTACAGATGTTCTGAATAAAACAAAAGCTATTCTTGAGGCTATTTGCAGTCCCATTATCTGTTGCAAACTCATAATCCTGTGAGTGAAAATTGCTATCCACGTAGCCTAGAAAAAGATGTCCTGCCAGCTTTGCCTGCTATCGGTAAGAGACTGAACATCAGGCAGGGCACGGTTCAGACATTCTGCTATCTATAGTATTGTCAGTGTGATAGGATATGGAGGGGATGATGGTAGTACACACCGCCACCATGTGCAGCTAATATTAGCTGAATGTACTTATATAAATTTACTTTTTACGTACCTATATTTGCACACAAAGGTCTTCTTACCAGTAGCTTACAGTCCATTAATATTTATAGATGTTACAGAGCTGAGTTAGTCATTATAATCGTCAACCATAAGGACAGAGAACAAGACTTACTATAGTGCTATGCAATGGACCTGCAAATTAGTGTAGGTGGTGGGAGGTTTGCTTCATTGGCATTGGGAACACCTAAAAAGCCATCAGTCTTAAGTAAATCTTATAACAAAGTTTATTTTTAAGTAATCCTGTAAAGTATTTTTGTTGAGTGTTAATGACAGGGCTTAAAACAAAGAGCCCCCCCATTTACTTATCTTACATGATGGAGGACTCCTTGGGAATCCATCATCTCAGAGACAGTGGTGCAACATAGAGTTCTAGTTCTAGGAACTAGTTTTATGGGAATTATGACACTTATTCTGCAGCAAAAAGAAAAAAGGGTGGAGAGTGCTCTCCGCCCCTTTTTTTCTGTTTTCTGCATGAATATTGGGAGGTGAATCACCATACCCGAAGAGGATGGCAGTGGGTCCAGACGATACCTGGGAGATTAACTGTGCAGCCAGTGATTGAATGTGAGTGGTACATTGGTACCGCTCACAGATTGTAAGTAAAAGAACGCAAGCTAAAATATGTTTGTTTGTTACCACTGCTTGAGAACAGAGAGAGAAATTCCTGAAAAATATTTTTTCCTTTTATAGATGCGATACATATTCCGCACAAAGTGTTCTTAAATCTTTGTGTGCAAATATAGGTACATAAAAGGTCACAGAGAATGCTCAATAGCCTCCTCAATTTTTCTGGACAGGTCTTGTCTATTGTTGTCCATGTCGATAGGCCCTGCTATAAAGCATATCACCAAATGCTGTTAAGAACAGCTCAGGAAAGATAGTAGCTCCAATAATACTGTCCAATAATAAAATTATATAAAAAATAGTAATAATAATAATAATAATAATAATAAATAATTTAACCCTTTCAGCACCCATGACGTACATGTACGTCATGAGTCCGCTCCCATTCTATAAGCGGGGCCACGGCGTGGCCCCGTGTCATAGCGGGTCGGGCCCGGCGTCTAACAACGGCCAGGACCCGGTGCCGCGCACTAGTAACCCTTTAGACGCGGCGTTCAAAGTTGATTGCCGTGTCTAAAGTGAAACTAAAATGTTGCCAGTTAGCTCAGGGAGCTGTACTGGATCGCTGTGGCAAAATCGCGGCATCCCAAACAGCTTACAAGACAGCCAGAGGGTCCCTACCTGCCTCCATGCTGTCCGATCGCCAAATGACTGCTCACTGCCTGAGATCCAGGCATGAGCAGTCAAGCGGCAGAATCATCGATCAATGGTTTCCTATGAAAAACCATTAATCAATGTAAAAGATCAGTGTGTGCAGTGTTATAGCCCCCTATGGGAGCTATAACACTGCAAAAAAAAAGTGAAAACAAAAGTGAATAAAGATCATTTAACCCCTTCCCTAATAAAAGTTTGAATCACCCCCATTTTCCCATTTAAAAAAAAAACAGTGTAAATAAAAATAAACATGTGTGGTATTGCCGCGTGAGGAAACGTCCGAATTATAAAAATATATCATTAAAGGGGTTATCCAGGAAAAAACTTTTTTTATATGTCAACTGGCTCCAGAAAGTTAAACAGATTTGTAAATTACTTCTATTAAAAAATCTTAATCCTTTCAGTACTTATGAGCTTCTGAAGTTAAGGTTGTTCTTTTCTGTCTAAGTGCTCTCTGATGACATGTGTCTCGGGAACCGCCCAGTTTAGAAGAGGTTTGCTATGGGGATTTGCTTCTAAACTGGGTTTTCCCGAGGCAGGTGTCATCAGGGAGCACTTAGACAGAAAAGAACAACCTTAACTTCAGAAGCTCATAAGTACTGAAAGGATTAAGATTTTTTAATAGAAGTAATTTACAAATCTGTTTAACTTTCTGGAGCCAGTTGATATATAAAAAAAAAGTTTTTCCTGGATAACCCCTTTAATTAAACGGCACGGTCAATGGCGTACACGCAAAAAAATTCCAAAGTCCAAAATAGTGTATTTTTGGACACTTTTTATATCATGAAAAAAATGAATAAAAAGCGATCAAAAAGTCCGAGAAGTACGACAGAATAAAACCTACATAAATAGGGTATCATTTTAATCGTATGGACCTACAGAATAAATAGAAGGTGTCATTTTTACCGAAATATGTACTGTGTAGGAACGGAAGCCCCCACAAGTTACAAAATGGCGTTTTTTTTTCTATTTTGTCTCACAATAATTATTTTTTCCGTTTTGCCGTAGATTTTTGGTGGCACAAAAAATAAGACATCATATGGATTTTTAGGTGCAAATTTGAAAGAGCTATGATTTTTTAAAGATAAGGAGGAAAAAACAAAAATGCAAAAACAGAAAAACCCCGGGTCCTTAAGGGGTTAAAAAATAATTATATTTATCCATATTTCTAGTGTGTTTGAATGGGATTTTTGGAAGTTGGGGTGCGCCATATAACCAACAAAGAAAGGTTATCATTAATTTAACCTCTCAAAAGTGAAATATCTCGGCCACAAAAAAGGTGGAAAATAAAAAACATAAATCACTCGGACTGTGAAAAGGGGAATGTCGTATGTTTGGTGCACTAAGTTAATAATTGGTGAAATGCATTTTTCTCCAAGATTTTTTTTACCACAATTTATACAGAATTTCAAAGAATTCCAATAGTAAATAAGGGCTTCTATGTCCACTTGCAAAAGTAGGAACTTTTAAAAACTTAAAGTTTGTAAATTTAGATAAAAAAAAAAAAAAAAAGTTTTTTCTTGTTTAATTGGGCTCAGTTAAAAAGTGCAACATTTTTATTTAACTACTGTCTTTTTTGCCGTATAAGACACACTTTTTCTTCCCCAAAACTGGGGGGAAAAAGTTGGTGCGTCTTATACGGCGAATACACCCCTATCGCGGCGGTCCCTGCGGCCATCAACGGCCGGGACCCGTGGCTAATACAGGACATCACCGATCGCGGTGATGCCCTGTATTAACCCTTCAGACGTGGCAATCAAAGCTGACCGCCGCGTCTGAAGGGAAAGTGACACTAACCCGGCTGCTCAGTCGGGCTGTTCGGGACTGCCGCGGTGAAATCGCGGTGTCCTGAACAGCTTACAGGACATCAGGAGGGACCTTACCTGCCTCCTCGGTGTCTGCTCCGTTCCGGGATCCCCTGTATGGCCGGCGCTCTCCTTCAACGTCATCACGTCGTCGCGCACGCCGTCCCGTCGTCCAATAGGAGCTGCGTGCGTAGCGACGTGATGACGGCGACAGAGAGCGTGGATCCCGGGGAAGAAGACGTTTGGAGCGTTGGGGACACCACGGGGACAGCGATGGAGCGACATCCAGGGCAGCGGTGACGGGTCCGGAGCGGCGGGGACACGTGAGTATTACCTCCTATCCAGTGGTCTTCAACCTGCGGACCTCCAGATGTTGCAAAACTACAACTCCCAGCATGCCCGGACAGCCAACGGCTGTCCGGGCATGCTGGGAGTTGTAGTTTTGCAACATCTGGAGGTCCGCAGCTTGAAGATCACTGTTGGGTTCAGAATCTTTTTTTTTCTAGATTTTGCACCTTTAAAATTGGATGTGTCTTATATGCCTGTGCGTCCTATAGGGCGAAAAATACGGTATATGGTTCATATTTGAATTAAATAAGATATAAAATGCAAAGCTAAAGCTGAAAATTACTACTTTAATGCAACATGGAGATTACAATTTACCTGTATTTTTTCCCTATAAATGTTCATTATCCATGATAAGTTCATTAATAGAGGCAAGTCATTGTACAGTATCACAGTCAGATCAGACAAAGCGATTCCCCCTCAGGACAGCAGATGAGCTATATCATTGTTCTGGTAGTATTTGTCTTTTATTTTATAATCCTGCCATGTTATTGCCTCTAGAGGGCCTTCAAATTTTATCAGAGCTTAGATGTAAGCAGTAACACAATAAAACACAATGCATTCCCCAATGGACAGTGCACAGCTCATCTCACCTATAAATAACATGTAAAAGCTATTTCAATTTTACTTGCCCAGGGCACTAAAAACCCAAGTGCTCGATCCCCACTTAACACAGAACAAGTGAAATATGTCTTAATTGTGTTTGCCGAAATCCCAAAACAGACGAGCGTCGGCCCCTTTGATCTTCATAGGAGATCAGATTTTAGCTGCTCTAAATAGAAATTGTTGTGAACTGCAGGATTGTAATTAAAGGAAGATGAAATATAATATTAATTACTATTAGGATCAAGGTCCTCCCTTAGGTGTGCTATATATATATATATATATATATATATATATATATATATATATATATATATATCTGGATGCTTCTCCCTCATCCTTCTAACAACTGATGGGGTTCTGATCACCCAGACTCCAATGCAAAATTTTAATACATGTTTTTTTTTTTTTTTAATGACAGTAACACTTTGGGATTCATGCACTATTGTGTTTATGTTAAAATTTTGGTTAAAAAAAAAGCATGGGGAAATGCATTTTACTCTACGTATTAAAATTGTGCTTTAAACATGTTCCAAGCTGTTTTTCCAACCAGTCACTTCCTGCTAATTTTCTGAATTGTGGGCAGGTTTTTTTTTTTGACAATTTGAGTCATTAAGAGCTAATTCTTCCTATTTTTGGTGTCTTTTCAGGCGGAGATTTTTCACTTTCAATAGTAAGGTTAAAGACTTTGGCAAGTTTGTGCATTTTGGCGCATTTCAAAAATGCAAAAGGTTAAATGGGCACTGTCAGAATTAAAAACTTTTTATATATTGTACATCTTGGCAAAACATTAACCTTCGTAATATACTTCATAAGAAATGTTATTTCCTTTTTATAGAAATGATGGCTTATAAAATCATGGCTTTGTCCAAGCTGAAGCACAGGCATGGTAAAAGTTCAGTAAGGGAGGGAGGGCTACTACTCCTCTGTGCTCTCTCCTGTCTGATAGGACAAGAGAGAGAACAGAGGAGTGCTATCAGACAGGAGAGCGCACAGAGGAGCGCTATCAGACAGGAGAGAGCACAGAGGAGTGCTATCAGACAGGAGAGAGCAAAGAGGAGTGCTATCAGACAGGAGAGAGCACAGAGGAGTGCTATCAGACAGGAGAGAGCACAGAGGAGTACTATCAGACAGGAGAGAGCACAGAGGAGTGCTATCAGACAGGAGAGAGCACAGAGGAGTACTATCAGACAGGAGAGAGCACAGAGGAGTGCTATCAGACAGGAGAGAGCACAGAGGAGTACTATTAGACAGGAGAGCACAGAGGAGTGCTATCAGACAGGAGAGAGCACAGAGGAGTACTATTAGACAGGGGAGAGCACAGAGGAGTACTATCAGAAAGGAGTGAACAAAGAGGAGTACTATCAGACAGGAGGGAGCCAGAGGAGTGCTATCAGACAGGAGAGAGTACAGAGGAGTCCTATCAGACACGAGAGAACACAGAGGAGTACTGTCAGACAGGAGAGAGCACAGAGGAGTACTATCAGAAAGGAAAGAACACAGAGGAGTCCTATCAGACAGGAGAGAGCACAGAGGAGTACTATCAGAAAGGAAAGAACACAGAGGAGTACTATCAAACAAGAGAGAGCACAGAGGAGTACTTTCAGACAGGAGAGAGAACAGAGGAGTCAATCAGACAGGAGATAGCACAGAGGAGTACTATCATATAGGATAGAGCACAGAGGAGTCTGATCAGACAGGAGAGAGCACAGAGAAGCACTATCAGACAGGATAAAGCACAGAGGTGTCCGATCAGACAGGAGAGAGCACAGAGGAGTGCTATCAGACAGGAGAGAGAACAGAGGAGTGCTATCAGAGAACGTGTCTGCACGTAGCAGTGGATTGCAGCAATGAGCAGGCCCAGATAGAGGCAGCACTGTACGGTCCATCGTCAGCGGATCCGCAGTGTAAAATACACTGCGGATCAGTCCGTGTGAACGAGCCCTAATGGTATGTTCACAAGTGCTTATTTTTGCTGCAGATCTGCTGAACTCAATCTGCAACAAATGGCCACACATCGTTTTTCCATGGGAAAAATGCCGCAGGCAGATGTCAGCAGGGAGTCAATTGGAAAATGCACTTTGCCTTTTTGGGTTTGGCATTTTTACCTTGACCCCAATGTTTTCTGTGGTTTGGCACTTTTGCCAAATCGCAACATGCTGAGACTATGGCATATTTTTAAAGCAAAAATGTCACAGTTTCAGCATCAGAGGGAAGTAGTGATGCATAGCATTCTTACTTTCCTCCACCACTGTACAGTAGTGGTACACAGAGTGGTAGCCTGAAGACAGTAAAAAACTGCAAAAACACACACACACACAAAAAAAATAAAAAATAAAAAAATAAATAAATAAAAAATGCCAAAACGCAAAAAAAACCTGTGGCAGTCTTTCTGGTGTTTTTTTCTGGCCTTTTTGTTGGTGGGAAAAAAATAAGTCCAAGTGTAAACTTAGCCCTTAAAGGGCAGAGGTCTCAAGAAGAAGTCCACAAAATGGGAATATAGTCATCAGTGGATGGAGCAAATTTGGGACAAGGGCAAAGCTAGCCACCTTAGTGAATAAAAACTCTGCAGAACTATTACCATCCGTTTCAGAAACTGTCTAAGAAATATCTGATGTGAAACTGTGACTTCTCCTGAACAAGTAAAATGTAAAAGGTTTCACCACCATAAACACTTATGCCCTATTTACAGGATAGCGGAAAAGTGCCTGACCATGGGTGGATTATTGGGCTCCCCCTATGATCTCAAGAATGGGGCTCTTGAATAGTGATGAGCGGCATTTGCCATATTCGAATTAGCGATATTTCACGAATACATGGACGAATATTCGTCCTCTATTCACAAAATTCACATATTTGATATATTCACATGTGGATAACTATCTACCTATCTATCTATATTATCTATCTATCTATCTACAGATGATACCGGAAGAAGCAGCACACCTAGAGGTTGCTCAGGTGCCGGGTGCACGCTGGTATAGACTCTGGTCCGGAGACTTGAAGTAGATATCCAAAAATAAGAAACTCCAGCAGCACACCAGTATAGTGAAAAACAATTGTGAAGTTTATTCGCCCAAAGTCTTGCGACGTTTCGGCCGTCCAATTACAGCCTTTCTCAAGCTTGAGAAAGGCAGTAGTTGGACGGCCGAAACGTCGCAAGACTTTGGGTGAATAAACTTCACAATTGTTTTTCACTATACTGGTGTGCTGCTGGAGTTTCTTATTTTTGGATATCTATCTATCTATCCATCTATCCATCTTTCTATGGCCACCTCTGTGTGGTGGATGGGGGACATGTTTTGATCAAAAAGTGTGCTAAGAGCCTCCATTTTTTGACCAAGAGTGCTGCTGCAACCTTCTTTTTTGTATATCTATCTCCTAATATTCTTTAGTGACGATATTCGTGAATATGAGGATACATGCGAAAATTCTCTTTCCAGTCTAATACAGTAAATAGTATTGGAGCCTTCTTTAGACGATAAGCTGGAAGCAGGGAGGGATGAGATCACTGTATTACACTGGACTAATGGAATAAACCTTCACCATTTTTTGACTACTCCTTGTGTGCTGCTGTTCCTTGGACTTATTGAAGAGTTGTGCTACTGACCAGAGCTCCCACACAGCTTGCACCTACCCTGTGAACCACTATTTTGGTTGTGCTGCTCTTCTGGAGTATTTAGATAGATAGTTAGATAGAAAAAAAAATCGAAAAATAGCACATCCATATACAATGTCCAGTTCGTTTGTGCGTGCCAAGTCTGGAGCCTGGGTTAGGGGCTCAAGCTTCAACAGAAAAAGGAATCTCTCCGCAGCATCCAGATCGGCAAAAAAGTTAAGTTTATTCCATAAACAGTGTCTCACAAAAGCAACATTTCGGTCAGCTCCTCCTGGTCTTTCTCAACACACTGCTTGGAGCTGGTGAAATGTTGCTTTTGTGAGGTCCGTATGGAATAAACGTCCCTTTCGCCTATCTGGATGCTGCAGAGAGATTCCTTTTTCTAGATAAAAAAAATAGACAATAATTGTCACACTAGTGATGCTTTTTTTATAATGAGATTCCCTAGGTAAAAACCACCATGATCAATATAAATAATAATTTATATTTTTTTTAAATAAAAATCATACTTTTAGTTATCACCGTATGGTTTTACATTCACAATAACTGCATTTAAAAATGTCATTTTCTATGAAAACTACAAGTAAGAACCAGGAAGACAATGTTTTTCCATTTCGGGCAGATTGGCTCATGATTCATTGGGGGTGGGGGGGGGGGGGGGGGCGGTGAAGTATTTATTGGATCAAAGTTCTAAAATTTCCTTAAACAAATTAGTCATGTTCCCCCTTAGACATTTTTTTTCAACATTGAATAAATTGAATTATTTTAATCTTTGCTCATAACTAAGATCCTCCATGGTTCTTATCAGTTTAGTGGCTCTATTTGTATTTTTCTAGCTCCAGGGCATCTTTTCTATGAACCGGTGCCCAGAACTGAACAGCATATTCCAGATGAGGCCGCTCCAATGCTACATAAAGTGGTAATGTTATATCCCTGCCTCTTTTAATATACAACAGTATTCTGTTAGCCTTAGAAGCAGCTGATTGACAATACACACTGTTATTTTGTTTTTATCTTTTTATTGTAATTTATTTATTTGTTTATTTTGGAGGCTTCCATCTTGCCTGATCTGCTTTTATCAGCATTTTGAGATATTCTTTGTAGCAGGACCCATGAACATAGACATAAATAGACAGTATCTGTCCCACTCAGAGACATTACTGGGCATTCTCTGTAAACTCTTTAGAGATCATTCTACAGGAAGAGGTGATCTGATCTCTGCTGTGAATGATGTCGATCCAGTGTTATCTCTCTCACTAATGGTGTCACCTTTTACTGTTCTACAAAAAAAAAAAAGGTAATAAAGGAGTTCTGAACATTTTGTTTAGAATGCTCATGGCTGGAGGCCATGGATGTTACGTCATGACCACGCCCCCTCATGACATCACACCATTCCCCCTTTATTCATGTCTATGGGAGGGGGCATGTCTATGGGAGGGGGTATGGTATGATATCACAAGGGGTGTGGCCATGACATCACGACCACTGCCACAGGAACCCGGCATTCTGAATAAAATATGTGCTGCGGGAGATCACATGATCAGACATCTTATGCCCTATCTTTTGGATACGGGATAAGATGTCTAGCAGCGAAGTACCTCTTTAATGCGACATAATCTGTACAAGGCAGGAAGTCTCAGTTTAGTTTAAGGCTAATTAGCCTGAATGGAAACTGCAACATTTCAGAAAAGTGGATTAGGAAAAAGTCACCAAAAATTCTTTAAAAATATAGATAAATTTAATACAAACAAAAGTTTATTTCTCAGATGACACATTGCCTTTAAGGAATAATTTGGAATTGTTTCACCCATGTGCCTTTTATTTTGTGTTATACCCAATTAATAACGTTTAAAAAAAAGTTATTAAGCTCTTTACATCAGGTTACACCTCCCATTTATTTTTTCAAATAATTCTTTTGTCATTTATTGCTCTTTGAGCTAAAGGTGTCAGCCAAGTGGGCTGTAATTTTAGTCATTTATACTTGTTACCTATAGGAACACATTTGCAGTATAATTGCCCAAAGTAGATTTTAACTTCTCTTATTAAACATTTGTGTCATAATTACACAATAATGGTTCCCAGTCAATGTGGTTAATGTCACCAAAGTTTCCACGAACAGTGACAATTCCAGCAAGCTCTGAATTATTACCACAAACTGGTTCATAAAATTATCCTGCAGCAAGTAAAGGAATTTCTTCCTTCAAATTGGGCTGTGACCTCAACATTTGGGTATCTGGTCTTTCAAAACATTTTTTTTTACAACCTGCATGGTTTTATTAGATTAACTCTTCATAGTAGTGACAATGGGAGAGATTGGTTGCTATGGGCAACTCAGCTACTTTTATCCTTGACAGTTTTTGATAAATATCCCCCAATGTGCTTTAGTGCTCTTACTTCTGTTGAGCCCCTGAGAGCCCCCTCCATGGTGCACAGCTATTTTTCATCCTCTTCATTTCAGGGAGTGGGACCAGAGCTGGGCTGTTTGTAAGTAGTATATGCAAAGAGACTCCCTTACCTTACCTGTTTGGCCAGGCTCAGCACAGTACCCAATTCTACATGCTAGGCCATGACATAGTGCTGGTGAAATAATTATTTCACTAACACAGTACACTCCCTATGCATGTTAGGACATGGCAAAGTGTTCTACACCCATATTGAGCCTTTCTGTAGGCCAGAAATAGCCATTTTTAATAGGCTTTAAATTTCTGAAAATTTAGATTCGGACGATTTGACGAATTTTCCGAAAAAATTTGGTTCGTACCGAATTTATTATCGCTATTAAAAACAGCTATTTATGGCTTACAGAAAGGCTCAATAGGGGTGCAGAACACTTTGACATGTCCTAACATGCATAGGGAGTGTGCTGTGTTAGTGAAATAATACTGTTATTCAGTATGACATGCAGATTACAGGCATCACTATTGGAATCACTGCCGCACAGCATCTGGAAGTGGCAGATTTTTTTTGCGATTTTTATTTAATTTAAATTTATTTTAATTTTTTGATTACCCATTCTGGTGAGCATTGAGCTGGCGATTCTCTGCCAGGCGAGATACAACCTGTTCCAGCCCCTGCCTCACAGCGCCCCCCTGACTGTGGAAGTGTGAATGTTTCATTTAATCAGTTAAGGTTCATTGTTATCGCTCCAAGCTGTTTCATTGGATTCTTGTGATAATTCCACAGGTAATATGACGTCCACGACCATAGAGCCTAGGTCTTGAAAAGATTACATCAATTTTTATTAAATTTAAATTTAAGATTTATATTAGATTCCCAAGTTTAATATCCCAGCATTTATTTTGAACTAATACTGTATGACCACAAAACCCAATCTAACAAGGAGTCAAATGGCGGCACAAGGACAGAGCCTAGAGGTGGCAGCAGCATAAGGAGACCATAATCTGGCAGAATTACACAGACTGGAATTGGCAGCAGCAAGATGAGACCATATAGTGGCTGAATGACACAGCCTGGAGTTGGTGGCAGCATGAGGAAAACCATAGGGCCTCACAATCCCTAAGATTAAAAGATTAATTTAATCTTAAAGGGGTATATCAGCTGGCTCCAGAAAGTTAAACAGATTTGTAAATTATATTTGTAGAGTGTACACTGGTACCAAAGTCTGTAAGCTAATTTTCAGAGAGAAGTCGGTTCACCAGCATAAGCAATAGCATGAAGTGGCTGTATGGCTATTCGGGAATGAAGCTTTAAGGGTGTGCTCACATTTATTGCAGATACAGTTCATACAGAAAATAATGTCCAACAAAGATTCAGAAAATAATGGAGCACTCACCCCGGACTTCAAAAGATGTGCTTTATTCCAGACTGGACATCACAAAACACGATAGGGAGAAGGGCATACAGGTGCAGACATGAAGCGGGGGCAGACACACAGACGGAGGAGCAACAATTGTTTCACGCTAGGTTAGAACTTCCTCTGGCTCCAGACTCTGGCTTCCCGGCAGCTCAGTTGGGCTGATTGGGACCATCACGATAAAATTGTGATGTCCCGATCAGCTAGTGCGTGTGTGTAGGTCCCCTTAGCTTGCTCCGTTGCGTCCGATCGACGATTGATTGCTCAAAGCCTGAGATACAGGCTTGAGCAATCGACCGCCTATAACACTGATCAATGCAAAGCTATGGCTTTGCAGTGAACAGTGTAAAAAATCAATGTGTGTGCAGTGTTATAGCCCCCTATGGGAGCTATAACACTGCAAAAAAAGTGGAAAAAGTTAATAAAAGTAATTTAACCCTTCCCTAATAAAAGTTTGAATCACCCCCCTTTTCCCATAAAAAAAAAACCCAGTGTAAATAAAAATAAACATATGTGGTATCGGCGCGTGCGGAAATGTTCAAATTATAAAAATATATTGTTAATTAAACCGCACGGTTAATGGCGTACGTGCAAAAAAAACATCTCTGGGTGTCAAACATTTAGTTTAATAATAGTAACACTTGAAGGAGTAATAAGAACACAAGAAACCGCTGCCCACAACTTCCTAAGCAATCACAGTTAAGAAGGAAGCCTAGATTTGCCTTTCAGTGACAATTTGGATCATTTGGAGGAGGCAGACAGGATCCGCTTGCAGGTACACGGCCCAGGCTTTCTCTCTCTTTCTTGTACATTGCATTAGTTAAGCCCCACCCCCACTTAATGTGTTCTGTCTTGGTTTCTGTTACAAGAAACAAACTGAGCTTAATGAGTGTTATCAGGACCCCCCCCCCCCCCCCCCCATAACATCAGTATGGACGTGTAGGTTGGAGTACCCCCTATCACAGAAGCCTGGCTCTTCAGTCTGAAGGGCCCCCTATAAAAGAAGTCTAGCTGTGTAGTCAGCGCTTCCCTCTATTGTGGCAGTATGGCTGTGTAGTCTGTGTTATCTGAAGTGCTCCCTCCCACAGATTTCTGGATAAATTGTCCAAAGTGCTTGTCTCTAACGGTGGTCTTGCTGAAAAGCCCGTTCTCTTATCTATAACAAAACAGCTAAAGTGAGTCTTATTTTTTTTTTCTCTAAAACTTAAGTACACCTTAAAAAAAGACTAAACATTTATACTTTTACTTATATTGTTATATCCGTTCTATTCTGTTAATAGTCTTGTTTAATGGAAGATAATATGTGCTTATTCAGTTTGAGTTTTAGACATATTGCAAAAAATATATTGTATTTAGTGCTAAGTTCTGGGTCCTAGAAGAAATTCACTTTCAATAGTTTAGTCGATGTTTCTTCTTTATAGTGCAGACACAGTAGTTTATTGGATGTAGTAAAATGTAATGTGAAGGACACTGATAAGGTTTAATGTAACTGAAAATGCAGTATAAAAGCCTGGTACAACACTGCTAGAGACAATTGTTTCTGAAGCTTTTATTTGGTATTACACAGCCATTATGGGATATTTGCTTGCAGTTTTGTGAGTGTCTACCACTTATTTTCTTGCAGTTTTATTTCCTTCTGCTGCACATAACAAATATAATAAACCTGGCACTATCAGGAGTACAACTTGAGGCTCTTTGGGCCCCAACGCAAAATCCATCATAAAGTCTTCCATCTACCATGTGCGACTTTTCAGCGACAAGTCACATCAGCTGAAAGTACGCTGACCATGTCAGACCATGCTGGAGCAGGATTAAATACAGTCTAAAGCATAGATCCTGAAGTTTGTCTGCAGAATTTATCAAGAGCCGTGCGCCTTTTGATAAATTAGGCGCACAATAGACCGGCCTAACCCTCTGTAGTTATGTCTATATTGATGCGGGACATAGACAGCTTTGATAAATATCCCCCAATGCATTTGGGCCGTAAAAACAAAATACACAATTATGTGCTAAATAATAAAATGTTAAGCAAAACTACTACTGAAAAGGACTTGGGGGTACTGGTAGACAGTGAACTCAACTTTAGTGACCAGTGCCAGGCAGCAGCTGCCAAGACTAACAAAGCCATGTGATGTATAGAGAGGCATAGAGACTTGTGACAGGGACATAGTTTCACCTAAAAGTCTTACCTAGCATTTTTTACTAAATGCCTGGGCTGCAAGAAAACAAAACAATAAAGAGGACTCACGTGCCACCGTTCCCCTGGTATCCCCAGTATCTTGCTCTATCCCCTCTGGCTGGCCCTGGTGTCTGCTTCCTGGTCCGGCTGTGGTCAGCACATCACGCTGCTGGTCAGCAAAGGACCGGCCGCATCAATGTCCTGCCTTTGCCAGTGATAGGCTGAGTGCCAGTGTAATGCATTGTGCCATGGCATTGGACACTGGGATTCAATTCATCACACTGCCACTTAGTCTATCGCAGGACCAGGAGAAAGATGGCGGTGGAGAAGCGGAGCATAATAGCAGGACACCAGGCATTCTTTCAGCCCAGGCATTGGGGAAAAACCTGCTAGGTGAGACTTCTCCTTTAATGGTATGGGAGGATTACAGGACCAAGACAGGTAATCAAGCTTGGGGCTATTAAGTTTGTAAAAAAAAGATGTCTTAAGGGTGATTTGATACAGTGAAAGTTTTCTGAGCAGCAAATGTATACTTCATACAGGAGCAGGGACTCCTGTCAAAGAGGAGTCCCTGCTCGTGTACAGTAAACAACAATGCTTTATGCAGTTATGCTTACATTCCTCACATTTGCTCATGTTTACTAAGGCTGGGTTCACACCACGTTTTCACCCACCGGTTCCCGCATACGGTTGCGGAGACTGTGGGGGGAGGGGGGGGGCGTAGGAACCGCACGCACCCGTATGCGGGAACCGGAGGCAATTATTTCCTATGGACCCGTATCAGCCGACCGGAGTGCAACGCAGCCTCCGGTCGGCTCCGTTTTCGCCCGCATGCGGTTCCCCACCCGGACCTAAAACCGTAGTTGACTACGGTTTTAGGTCCGGGCGGGGAACCGCATGCGGGCCCAAACAGAGCCGAACGGAGGCTGCGTTGCACTCCGTTCGGCTGATATGGGTCCATAGGAAATCATTGCCTTCGGTTCCGCATACGGGTGCGTGCGGTTCCTACGCCCCCCCTCCCCCCACCCTCTCCACAACCGTATGCGGGAACCAGAGGGTGAAAACTTGGTGTGAATGCACCCTAAGCCAGAAGTATATGTCTTGATGACCAGTACGTTTAGGAGCAGGAATCCTGTCTTTTATGAAGCTTCCAAGATACACTATACTGATAATGAATACAGATGTTGGGCACCATCAATAAAGTTGACATTACCTATATCTATATTAATAATTAATTAAATGATTCAGCCCACAATTTTCACCTATTTAGATTAACAACAACAAAATGGCGCGACAGTAACTTAGCAAAGTCTTTTTTTTTTGCACAGTTCCCTTCATTTCAGCTGTTTACTTTCAATGGCTTCATTAAAAATAAGCCGTATAACTTGTGTTGTAGACAGTGTTTGATTAACAGAGCTCATGTAAGGTAATAATCATTGTGCATGTGGCTGGAGCTCTTTGCTGTTTCATTATTCACGTAGCAGCTGATAACAAAAACCCTAATGTACATTATTTCTGGGGTATAAATTAATGTTATTAAGATTGGGATCTCAGTGTGAGCTTTGTTTCATGTCATAAAAATAAATGACCCAATCATGCACTAGCTGTAACAGTAAATGCGCCATGTTTATTGTGCTGCTTAAAAAGTTTTCTGAATCAAATTTTACAAAGTACAGAACAGAACAACTGGTTCACATTAACATTTATGGGATTTACTATTCTGCAGAGATTATACTGGCGTTGTGTGAGATAACTGATAATAAAGGGTCCCGGTAATGTAACAATGCACCATGCAGGTAAGAAGAAAAACATTCAGATACAGTTAAGTAGTTTATTTAATCAAATTGCAGAAAAAATCCTCTCGCTCCAGTATCCAGAGGATATACATAACACTATATCAAAGTAATAGTTACATGCTTATAGCTTGCACCAACATGGATCCAATGTGGAATGAGCTTGAGATAAAGTGCCACCAAAAGTCTTATCTATTATTCAGAATCCAAAAGGCACCATTGTATAAGCATTATACATAACAATAAATACCAAAGAGTAGAAACACGATCCGGCACTGCTGTATATACGGTAATTTGTAAGACAGCTACAGGTGGAAATGCGAAGCAAAACCAAATATTGTGGTGCTCAATCCAAAGACTGTTAGACAAATCCAAATGTGCACAAGGAAATAATGGAGGATGGCACTCACCCAGATGGAAGCTTCAGATATTCTTTATTATACAAACACGGTGGCAGTGTCAGATAGGTGAACAGACAGGAACGCCGAGGGCCTCAGCGCGCTGAGGCCCTCGGTGTTCCTGTCTGTTCACCTGTCTGACACCGCCACCGTGTTTATATAATAAAGAATATCTGAAGCTTCCATCTGGGTGAGTGCCATCCTCCATTCTTTCCTTGCGCACATAACAATAAATAAGATCTATCAAATATACCAGCATATGATCACATACTGGAGAGTATTCTGTCAATGCTGGGGAGATATGTACAGTACAGTATACATGGATTGTTTCTTAGTTCCCTTACAACGCAAATTGGATATAGATATAACAGGCACCAATATGATTGGAAGCGTGTTTCTGTTTCTATGGCGCGCTATGCTATTGGCATAATGTACCATAGAATGTACATACAGGAACGCAGACTCCTGTTTCTCTTCAGACTTACTCTTCTGCTTGACTTTGTGTGGCGTTGCACTCGCCCCAGTGAATTTACAGTAGTGAACAAAGATGCATACTGTACAGTAACATTTGCCAATTCGTGAGGGAGAGCAGCACATTTGGTGAGTGAGTGGTGATGCATACAGTACTATATGCATTGCTGCTCACCTCCGCCAACCTAATATGCTTTATAGAGGTACAGCGTACCAGCACAATATTTTAACTCATTGTTGTACTACCCAAGTAATCCATACACACAAAGAAGCCAAAACAAATAAGCTGAAAAAAATTAAGTTATATGTAATAATATGCTATATCACAATATTTCTGACAGAAAAGTGAAAAGAATAATCAGAAGAGCCAAGGACACTTGTGGAGAGCTTCAAAAAGACCTAGAATTAACAGAAAAAATGGTTACGTGCTCAATACTTATTTCACCCACTGAACACACTGGGGGAGATTTATCAAAACCTGTCCAGAGAAAAAGTTGTCCAGTTGCCCATAGCAACCAATCAGATCACTTCTTTCATTTTTAACAAGGCCTCTGCAAAATGAAAGAAGCAATCTGATTGGTTGCTATGGGCAACTGGGCAACTTTTCCTTTGCACAGGTTTTGATAAATTTCCCTCACTATTTCTATAACTGTCATAAATGTATATGAAGTTACACAAACAGCACAACAATGGGAGCTTGGGTGTTATCTTAATCCCGGCCATCTCTTCATTTATTCCCTGCTTCACTAAGAAAGATGGGATACCTCTTTACTAATACTAGGCCGTGACTCCAAATGCTTCCCATGATGTTATAACCAGTTCCGTCCTTATTTCTGTGCCCTCTTCCAATTAAAGCCTGAGCCTTCATGAGCCCTTCACATAGTTCACTATCCCTATTAACCTGACATTAAACAGGTTAATGACATTTAACAGGTAAATTAATTTTTCTGTACACATAAATACTGCCCTTATTTTCTATATAGTCTCTATGGGGGAAATTTATCAAAAATGTAAAAACGGAAAAACCCCAGGTCCTTAATGCGTAACTGTCATGAACTTTTACTACAATAACCTGCACACAGCATGTGTACTGTTTGCAGGTGGTTTGTAGAACAACCTTTCTACCTAATAGTTCCCAGCTTTTATTTCCCAAAAAAGGCTTTTTATGAAAGCCACGGACAGTCGGGTAGGTGTGGTACGAGGTCCGCGATGCCCTGTCGCCAGTCAAACCCACGACTCTATTTCAGCGCTGGGACTCTGTGTGATTGACACACAGGTCCCAGTGCATGCGCCGTTCACTTATTCTAACTTGCGTGCCGCTGCGTATAATGCTTGCAAGCACTCTCTCCCCCAGCAAGCGCTCGCTCCCTCTGCCGTCTTTCTACTCAGGGCGCACTGCGCAGGCGCCCTGAGTAGAAAGACGGCAGCGGGAGCGAGCGCTCTCAAGCATTATACGCAGCGGCGCACATGTTAGAAGAAATGAACGGCGCATGCGCTGGGACCTGTGTGTCAATGACACAGAGTTCAAGCACTGAAGTAAAGTCGGTGGGCGTGGCTGGTGGTGGGGCAACGCAGACCTTGCGCCACGCCTACCCGACTGTCCGGGGCTTTCAGAAAAAGCCTTTTTTAGGGTAATAAAAGCCGGGAACTATTAGGTAGAAAGGTTGTTATACAAACCACCTGCACACAGTACACATGCTGTGTGCAGGTTATTGCAGTAAAAGTTCATGACAGTTGCGCTTTAAGGGGTTAATGATAGGCCCTTCACAATATATGTGATTTCTTCCTCATTCAATTAGACTAATTCTCCAAATTGTCTGGTTCCCCCAGGCTGCCTCATCCTTACCATTACAAAAAGTGAATGTGCCCTAGGCTCCTTCATCTTTTATGGACTGCAGAAGCGGTTGTTACATCATCACACAGCCATGTGCCACCATTCTGAAAGCATTATAGACATTGTATGAGTATTGGTTGTTTATGGTGTATAGTAAGGCATTCAAAAAGTGTGAAAAGTATTCCCTTATATACTAGCTAAGGGGCAATTGTAGCCTTAGTGTATCATACACAGGGACAATGGTAAGTAATCACTCTTTCTATAATTCTTCCATAATACTTAAAGGGGTACTCCGCCCCTAGACATCTTACTCCCTATCCAAAGGATAGGGTATAAGATGTCTGATTGGGGGGGTCCCGCTGCTGGGGACCCTTGCCATCTCCCTGCTGAACCCGGCGTTCGTTTAGAGCGTCGGGTGCAGCGCCGGAGGCTGGTGACTTCACGGGCACACCCTGCTCGTGACATCACGGTCATGCCCCCTCAATGCAAGTCTATAGGAGGGGGCGTGACGGACATCAAGCCCCCTCACATAAGCTTGCATTGAGGGGGCATGGCTGTGACGTCATGAGCGTGACGTCATGAGCACCGCATCGCCAGTCATCCGTCACGGAGCAAAGTGCAGATGAGATTGCGGGGGTCCTGCCGCTGGATAGGGGATAAGATGTCTAGGGGTGGAGTACCCCTTTAACATTTTTCCAACCCATTCTGCACTATAGTGGAACTTTATCTGCCCCACTGCAAAAAGTACAGAAATCTGAGAACCTCAGGACAGTGCACTGCTTCTGCAGACATCATGTTATAGAACGGGAGGAGCTGTGTAGATTGATATATAGTTTGGTGGGGAAACCTTCAGAATAACTTTTGTTAATTTCTTTAAATAATGTTCTGCTCATTCTGGGCTGTGGTCATGTGGGTGGTCCTTCTCAGTGATTGACAGTTATCTGTATATATGTGTCAATGATGAGCACCACCCACATGACTTCTTAGCCCATAATGAGCAGAGAATTACATGAATAAATTACAAGTTATCCTGGAACTTTTAGCAAGATTTAACTATACTAATCTCCCAAAACCTATTCTTCATTCTAGCCACAAGTTAGAACGTATGGTTATACTTTTAAGCTAAACTTTAGGAAGTGCAAATGGAGGAGTGCATGCTACATCTGTAAAAGCATATTAAATCAGAGATTGCAGAGATAGCATTCTCTCAGTCCTCTGGCAAAGAGCATATGGTAGGTGTTCACACTGGTGTTGTGCTGTTTTGCGGCCATTGTTACCATGTCGCTTTGTCTATGAAGTGGAGGCTTGTTCGGGTAGCAGTGGGGCTACCTAGCCACTGGGTCTTCCCCCTATGGTCTTGGTGCTCTGCCAGTTTAAGTTTAGGGACCCACTCAAGTCCTTCAGGAATGTTTGGGAACATATTTTCTGCCCTTTTTTAATCGCAGAAACACTGTTCCCATTAGTTGGAATTCTATAGAACAAGTGGAAATGTTGGGTGATCTCCCACACTTTTTCCCAGGAATTGACCCCTGGGATGCACGTTTTGATCAAAAGGTATACAAACAACCTGTTAGTTTTTAAAAACCTACTAAGAAGCAAATAGATCATTGTAAAAGTTGTGTATGTGCAACCTTGTCTGTTTTCTCTATACTTGAGTTACATCTGTGAAATATCCCCATCCATGTTCCTTCTTGGAATCCACCAATCTCTACACTTAAATGGTCCTTGTCATTTCAAACAACTTTCCTTCATGTAATAGTGATTCCTAAAACATTTCTAAATCACTTTATTAACAAAAAAAAACTCCTTACCCAGAAAAGCTGTTGTGAAGTCTTGGTCACTATACGTCTCACCTCTCGTCAAGCTGCTGTGTACTGCCTGGTATCAGGGGAAATTTTTCTCTAGTAACAAAAAGACCAAGACAACAGGAAGTGGTAGCAGGGATTACCATGTGCTCTGTGTGGGGAAAAGCTATGGGCGGTGTATCTACAAGCGTTAAGCCAGTCTGCCAGCTGAAGATAATCCACACTGTTCATCCAGGTAAATCAAGGCTTCCATCTCATCTCTGACCACTCATAAAGTTTTAGGCAGCTGTCCTGCTGCTGTTTTTTCCTTTCAGTTCACATAGCACCTTGCAAATTCAATACATCAGTAACCCCTCTCCTAGAGAATGAGAAATGTCTGAGCATCATGGAATGGACTCTCAGGGGTACAATAACGGCAGTGAGAACACTAAAATCTCATTGATTTTGTGTGTGCGCTGAAGATAAACTATATGGATGGAGAACATAGGCCAATAAGAGACGAAGATGTGTTGATGCCAAATAAATAAAGGATAAAATAGAAAGGGAGAGAGAACGAGAGTGATGTGGCCCTGATCTAGGTAATAGTATCATACACCTCATAGATGTGGAGACCCTTGTATAATAAACCACATTCATTTAGTCTGGTCTTTATACTGTATAAGTTGTGTATGTTGCATTGTTTATCACGGTCATACTCAGACCTTCGCGTAGACTGAAGCCCATCCACCGGTTTACTTGATCTTTAAATAATTTCCCACCTGTCAAATTAAAATGCATCAAAAGGTCAAACATGTCAGTAGTTTTCAGCTCTTGTATTCTTATTACTGCTCTATTGCTTAAAAATCAATGACATAAACTTTTCATGTCTGACTACAGAGCAAACCAAGCCGGATTACAGCATTTCAGCTTTATTTTATTTTGGTAGCTGAGACAGGAACAAACCAGTGAAGAAAACTGTATGCTAGGGAACATATACAGTACAATGCATTTAAAGTGAGGAGACCATATCCTTGAGGATATCCAAGTGTACACCAGTAGTGTGCGCTATGCATCTTTGGGATTGGCAGCACGTGGTTACAGCCAACTTGGCCACCATTATATATAAAAATAATAACCGAAAAAGAAGTAGTTGGACAACCCCTTTTAGGTCAATTTTATATTAGTGTATTATGGACACGTCTTGGCCCAACCACTTTCCCAGCCATAATATAGATACACCTGTAATATGCTTGTGTGACCCTGAGTTGTAATAATTGGCAGGGCTGAAGGCAGGATCAGACTAGCCCGCTGGGTATCCCCCTGTAGGTCTATGCTCATACCCCAAATGGCCAACAGAAGAGAGCTCTTTTTGGAGTTGTTGCTGGAGACAATTACTTGCTACTTGGGTCTATTTCTTATTTGTTTGTATCACAATTTTGTAATGTTGACCCATATTGCAGTTTTATAGTAAAAATTGTAATTGTCACAGAAATCTGCCAGTCTAATGTGGCTCAGGCTGAGTGACTGCCTTTTGAAGGGTTTTACATATATCACATGTACTATTTATATGTGTTATTCTTCATGCTGTAATGTACGGCATTAGTCGGAAAGAGGTTAAACTGTTCCGCCTACCACCCCCCTCTGACAGCAGGTTGCGCTGCCTAAGGCTACTCATACAAATGGCTTCATGCCTGAAAAACTCCTGGCGATTATACATAACTAGCTGACCATGTAGAATACCTAGCTGACCATGTAGCCTCCGAGCTACAAATGACAGCAGTGCCAGGCAGATATTCTAGTATGACTTTTTTCTATCAATTGGGCATTTGCACCCTATGTTAAGTCCATGCCACAATATCCACCTCTGCCAGAGGGGTAACTTTCAGCATCGGGGCCCCAATGCAAAATCTGTTACAGGGCTCCATGCCTGCCATGTTACACTTATGATGTCGGTATCTTGTTATGGGGCAGAGGTGCCTTGGAGCCCCCTTAGGCACCAGGGCTCAGGTGCCACTGCTACCTCTACACACCCTATAGTTAGGCCTCTGATCAAGGAAATGGAGAGGTATTGCTGTGTATTTGATACAAAGACAATAATTATCTTCAGATCACATTTTCCTTGCTACACAACAAGGCACCTAACAAAATCAATTAATTTATTATAGAAAACTGGGACCATATCGCTTTCACACCCTGTGGTGCAGATAGAATTTTCAAGAAGGAGTGGTGCATATATGTAATTCAAATTCCTATAGTATTCAGATGTCACTGTTGTTATGATCTGCAGGTATATGCCCCATTTTGGGCTCTTTTGGTCATTTTTAAAATGTTAGCCAAACCAACAATTATTATAAATATTATAAGTGCCCCCGTATACCTCAAGGGCATTGTACCAATGATACATTGATTGATCTCCATCTTGGATTTTAGGCCTTAGAATGTTCCAGTAGGTTCCGACATTGATTAAAGCGAGGACTTCGCCTCTATGACTGCGCGGACAGAAGCTAAAGACGATACCGACTCCAGAATTAAATATTTTCATCGTTATTGTGTATTTGCTGCTCCATTGACCGTGATGATTCTCTCTATGGAATCGCTGGCATTACTGAAATGTAGAAATTGGCTGTAAACCAATGTATTATAATCATGTATGCAAATAATGTCACACATTAGAAAGGTGACTGTGCATTTGTTACCGGCTGAATTACCTTTTTTTTATTGGATGAAATTAAATAATGTGGCCGGCTCCGATGGAAGATAGAAGAAGGGAGAATAAGTGAAATGGAATGAAAAAAAGAAATAAAAACTTAGATACTATAATAGAGAGCTACACCTGTTATTGTAAGTGATACAAATAAATAATTTGCCATTTCATACGATAATAAAACATTTTCCTCATGGTTAAATATGCTATAAGATCCCCTCCCTAACTTACATATCCTTGGGTACCCCTGAGACACCATTATCCTTTAAGCTATCCAGAGAGAGATCCCCAGTCGCACAACTAGGCTGGTCCAGATGATACCCACACCTAGTCCTTTATTTGCTAGTCCAGGATGTGTTAGACAGGTTGCAGCTTTGTGGCTTTGTGCTAAAATGTTGCAGGTTTGGTGCAAACTTCCCATGAAAGTGAAAGAGCTGCAGGATGGGATGTTTTCTGACCAAAGGCCAGGGCAAGACTGAACCTGTGCTATTGGATCCTCCCCTATGCCTGAGCATTGGGTGGAGACAGGACAGCCCTTAGCCCTATAGGCTAAGGGGTGGACATGTGACATATTTTCAGAACTTGTACAGTGAAGATAAGACTTTTGGCTAGAAAATGTTAACCCCTTACACTCAATTCAGGCTCAGTGCATGCAATGCAGACATATTTTAAAGACATAGAAAAACACAGTTGCATTGCAATACTCTTGGAGATAGACCTGAGTTAGCTGAAGACATTTGAGGCTGCCGCCACCCGAACAGTGTTGAGAGTAGCAAAAGGTAACTCTGCTTTGGGGCACCACAGACATCTGTGCACTAGTGCTAAAACATTTGTAAGATGTTCTATTTTACTTTTTGACACTATACACAGGTCATTGTACTTTTGCTAGAAAACCCCAATAATAATATTGTTATTATTATTATTAGTAGTAGTATTATAGAAATGTTTGACAATGTTTAGGGTGGTCCAGAGGAAGGTGTCCAGATGAAGTGGGACACAGATTATAAATATTTTGCCATTTAGGATTCAATAATTATGTGTTCAACAAAAAACTTACATAATTAAACTGTCCATTCTGTATGCAGCATCTGTGCAGATCAATATATAGTTTTGTGGGAAAAGTTCCAGGATACCTTGTCATTTAAGCTAAGTAGTCAAGTAGGCGGTACCACTCCTTTTTGTGATTAACAGCTATCTGTGTAGAAATGTGCAGACATAGTTGTCAATCACTGAGTATGAGCACCCACTCTATATATCAATATATTAATCTGCTCAGCTCCTCCTGCTCTATTACCTGATGCCTGCAGATTGGATGGCATTGTCATGTGTATATGTGACAGGTTCCCTAGTAGCTGGATACAGTAGCTAATTAAAAAAAAGGCCCAACCCACATCCTGCTAGATAGTACTCTATTTTAGCAAAGATATTGAACTTGATTTTCTTTTCCTACCAAAGGGTTAAGTTTTTACAATTATATTGCATTTTAAATAAGTCAAGAGGCACAAAGGGGACTTTCTGAGCATTGTTAATTATGCTCCCAAGGCAAAATGTGATACATGTGAACAACCGCAAAATGAAGTGAATCACTTCAGGATTTCTAATTATATCCTGTAGGAGAGAGATAAGAGGAGCAAAAGTGTCTTCCACATAAACAGCAACAATTATAAATACATAAATATGTTTCTGCACATCACAGTGCAAATGACTCAACTAAATTACTTCTAGACCGGCATATTGCTGGCTTGTGATACTCCGCTTGTAAAGCTCCGACATAAAACAAACATTATGGATCTGTGTGTTTATTACCATCTATATTATCCCACGTTCTGTAGACTCCGCACACATACACAGCAGCAGAAACAGACCGGTAACCTTGTCCTGATATTATTCTGTATCTTAAAGGGGTACTCCTCACCTAGACATCTTATCCCCTATCCATAGGATAGGGGATAAGATGTCTGATCGCCGGGTTCCCTGGCAATTTCAGCTGTGGCACCCCAGACATCCAAGGCACGGAGCAAACTTTGCTCTGTGCCGGATGACTTGCGATGCGGGGTGGAGGCTGATGTCACGCCCGCTCGTGACGTCACGGCCATGCCCTTCAATGCAAGTCTATGGGAGCGGGGCGCGGCCGTGATGTCACGAGTCCCCGGCGCTGCACTCGATGCTCTAAAGGAATGTTGGGTGCACCAGGGAGATAAGATATCTTATCCCCTATCCTTTGGATAGGAGATAAGATGTCTAGGGGCAGAGTACTCCTTTAATATTGCATATTTGAAGAGGTTGGCCTTTATACATGTGTTGTGCCTTCTTTTTTACTATTTGTTTATTTTCTGTAAATCAATTTCTCTAAATTTCCAGATGGGTGTAAACTATGTTGAAAAGCAGGGTGTAAATGCTAAACTCATGGGGGTGTGATGTGGAGGCTGAGCCGGAAGCAGGTGGCACCTTACATGGTGTAGTGGTCGTATTGGTTGGGATACTGCAGCTCAATAAAGTGATGGGGACCTGAGCTGCAGTTATATAGTATACAGAGCCGTCAGCTTCCAGCTCTGTTTTCTGTGGTCCCCGCTTCTCTAGTGAACAACTAATCTTCAGCCATTCTAAGGATAGGCCATGAATAAAGAAAGTCCTGGAAAATCCCTTTAATAAAAATAGGCCATGAACTCCAGAACGTAGAATCGGGAAGGGAGTTTTTATTTAGATGATATGCCCTTCAGATAGAGGAGAATAGTGATGATACTGCGCTCAAGCTTTTGTTCTTACAATGTTGGTAAGAAACGTCTCAGGCGACTTATCTATAAAATATTCTTTAATAAGTAGTGTGTATATTTGCCAAATGTCTCTAATCTCCGGGGACAGCTCCAGGCTTTATGGCTGTGTCCCTTGAAATGTCCTTATTTTCCTAGTACTGACTAGAAACACTTCATTTTAATCTGTATTCAGCTCTTTACTTCAATTCATTTTTCTCAGGTTCAAAGATATTCATTCAGAAGTTAAAATATGTTATTAACTAAGTAAAAACTATATTTTAATATGTAAAACTGGACTGTAGGTTGATGACAGGTGATAGATGGATAGATAGATACAAAACAATATAAGAAACTGACACTGCCATAAGGGCTTGTAATTCCAAGGTGGTGGCTAAGCTTCCCAAGATCTGACTCCTGGCCTTATGAACAACAATATCTAGATAAGCTTGAAAAAAGTTCTATTGTTGGATTGAAATGTTGCATTGTACACAGATGGTGAATAAACTGCCTTTTTGATTCATTGAATTGGAAATACTGTAAATAGATAGATAGATAGATAGATAGATAGATAGATAGATAGATAGATAGATAATGAGACAGACAGACAGATAGATAGATAGATAATGAAACAGACAGATAGATAGATAGATAGATAGATAGATATGCTGTCCTGTGTGCTAAAGATTTCCTCAGGCATCCATGCTCTCTATGTTTTGGGCCCCCTGCTCTATTGTCTGACCTGATATACTGTGATATATTTTTATGTTATGTCTTAATTTATGCACTGTACCCTTAAGAGATTGTGTCAGAGAGACCAGGTGACCCTGACCCCCAATGGGAGACCGCCAAACCAAGCCCTTATGTAGTGTAGGGGGAGGAGCTGTTCTGTTGCAGTCTGGTTAAGTAAGAGACAGAGTGAGGAAGAGTGTGTTCCAGCTACAAACAGTTCACAGCCACTTCAATCTCAGGAAAAGCCCCAACGCACATTTGAATATCATAGCCTGGCGGTAAGCAAAGCTCTTGGGAAGGATCTCTACTTCAGTCAGTCAGTCAAGTTAAGTAACCCTGCTTCAGTGTATTCATTACTAGTGTTGAGCGGCATAGGCCATATTCGAATTCGCGAATTTTCGCGAATATATGGACGAATATTCGTCATATATTCGCGAATATTCGCATACTCCCGTTTTATTTTCGCATATGCAAAACTTCGTGTATGCGAAAATTAACATAAGTGAATATTGGCCCATACAAAATTAACGCGCGCGAAAATTCGCATATGCGAAAATTAGCATATGCTACTTTTCGCATATGCGAATTTTCGCATGCCAGTCTCACACAGTAGTATTACAGCCTTCTTTACACCACACAAGCTGGAAGCAGAGAGGGGTGATCACTGTGATGTGTACTGTGAAGAAAAAAAAAAAAAAAAAAAAAAATATTCGTAATTACGAATATATAGCGCTATATTCGTGAAATTCGCGAATTCGCGAATATGCGATATTCGCGAATAATATTCGAATTGCGAATATTCGCGAGCAACACTATTCATTACCTATTTAAACCTCGGATCGTGTAGGTTAATGGTGCCATGGCATCACAAACTGACATTTACACCTTACACCCCATAACTACCACAGGTAGATATGAGAAAGGTAGATTTATGAGATAGATAGATAGATTGGGGGCCTTTTAAATGGAACTCAAGGCCAAACAAGGGGAAAATGTGTAATTTCCTTTAGACATTTTTGAAGAAACACTATGGAGTTATCCCCTTCTCTTCCCTCTGGAAGCCGCAGTATTTAAATGTTACATCTTTATGATCTAACCTCCATATCTGTATTTCTATCTCCAGGCACACTATTCTCTTTCCTAAGATCAAGGCCTACGTCATGCCGCACACCATCCCTCCATTCTGGCATCCTAAAGTCCAAAAGTTTATAATAAAAAAAAGTTTTTCAAAAGTACTAAAGCAAAAAGAAAAAGAATTATAAGACCCCATGATATTATTAGCTTTATTACATTCTCAGCTGCAGATGATTTACTTAACTTCAACTCTAGAAGAAATGAATGAGAAAAGTCACACAATGGTTGCTAGGAACCTGAAATGCAGCCTTGTTACATTTGTATAAAACCGTCCTTTACCAGTTTTAATCCATTTTGCGGTTACATATAATTCTCTGTTGTTGCTCTCTTTTTGTATATTCCTATTTGTTTCTTCTCTCCTCTGGGGTTTTATGACTTGTGTACAAATCCCAGAAGACTCAGCAAAGTTCTCCTAAAATAGAGCATAAACCTGTAATATTTAGAAGGCAGCGTAACATTTCACAGTTTTTACATATTTCAGTGTTTTCATGGCCAGGGAATCAGTTTGTGAAGGTAGAGCTGGAAAAGTACAGTCTTATAAATGTCACGGATTCTAAAACCACTTCAAGGTCAGAAAGTTATCCCTTTGTGTGGCTAAAGAAAGTTCCACATTTTTACTGTGTAATTTATACAATGTAGTTCAATGCACCGTTATTAAAGCCAATGTTATTATTGTTCATGTCCTGTCTGTCTAAACCAGTATTTTCCAACCATTGTGCCTCCAGCTGTTCCAAAGCTTCAACTCCCAGCATGCTCGAACAGCCTTTGACACTGGCAACTGACTACATTTTTGGTCCTGATTTTGGCACTGACATGCCTGATTGTTTTTCACCTAGCTAGCTGACTATCCTACCCTTCTCTGTACACTTATTTAGGAAGGGACCGTTGCGCAGTTGAGGACCTACAGTGGATACATCAAGTAGTTACCTAGAGTGGATACATCAAGTAGATAGTGAAAACAGCTGTTCAGTCATGCTGGGAGTTGTAGTTTTGCAACATCTGGAGGTCCACAGATTGAAAACCACTGGTTTAGTTGAACCATGAGGCTTTTGTATTACATACAACAGCGGTCTGACATCATCCTAAATACTTATCCTCATGGCAGTATTATGGCAGACTGGGCATGCTGGGAGTTGTAGTTTTGAAATATCCCTACAACCTCTGACCTCTACAGAGTCTAATAGAGCATCCATTGGGCCATTGCTTCTAGAAGATAATATTTCCACTATGCAAACTTGTAGAGGCGGCCATGTGCAGTGCTGCTCCACAATGTGTATGGTTCCAAAATGTATAATAAAGCAACTTAGTAAAGTAACATTATTAGCCATACTGCACGGACCCTTCCATATCAACTGAGCTGTCTGGCTTGCAGCTGTGGCATTACATCACTCTCTCTGAAAGTAGTCTTCTCCAACCCTGCTCCCCCTTCCCTTCTGTCTGCTCAGGATGAGACTAGTGATGTGAAGAGGGGAGCTGGTATTACTGCTTATTAGATTTTAATGCAGTAGGAAGCCTTTGTCAGTCACAGTAGTTTCCATCAGAACAGGCTCACTGCTGTCTTATCTCAGAATGGCTTCCTGCTGCCTTAAAATCTAATAAGCTGTTATATGAGTCCCATTTTTCACATCAATGGTCTTGTCCCAAGCAGACAGGAGGGTATGGCGGAGGAGGGAGTTTTGCTTTTTTTAGAGAGTGCAACGTGATGGAGATATCTCAGCTGATAATGGAAGATCTGTGCAGTATGACTAATAACATTATCCTAACAAGTTGCTTTATTATACTTTTTGGCACAATGCACAGGTTGTTTCTTTTGCTGGGTAACGCCATTTTAAGGTAATATTTAGATTGTAAGGAGGAAATGCAAAGAATCTCTTATCAGCATAATTCAAGAACAAAGGAGCGGCGCGTGATCCTAGGTTGCATGATGTTTTTCGCAGTGATTTTTCATTTGAAGTCCCAATGGAATTAAGTGTACTTTTACACCATAGAATAATATTTCT
Organism: Hyla sarda; assembly: GCF_029499605.1. NCBI lineage: Eukaryota > Metazoa > Chordata > Amphibia > Anura > Hylidae > Hyla > Hyla sarda. Next base: position 457,452,438 of record NC_079190.1, read on the forward strand.
TAATGTATACCTCACCATGTTCAGCAATTACAGAGCATTCCTCTTAACTCCAGCACCGCATACTATAAGAAGCTTTACTCCATCACTTTTTGTTTCATAATAGACATTTGCAAATCGCCTAACTTATCTTTCTTTCTATCCCAGAAGCCTGGGTGATACCCATTTAGATCCAATTAGAGGCCTTTCTCTTAGACTATTAATAATTCAATAGGTATATTTAGCTTTTTTCTTTTCCTCTTCACAGCCAGTATATCAGGATTATACATCCAGGTGCATTTGCATTGAAATTCCATTAGTCTCTTTGCATCAACTATTCAGAGTGTTTTAAAGGTGCTGGAATGGATATTCATCCCTCTCCTGCATGTGCCATTCAAGTGTGCAAAAAAATAAAAATGCATGTAAATGCCCATAATTTATTTTGTTGAAGTATGTTGTTTTCTTTCTTCGATGGCCTTTTTCCCCACATATAAAATTCCTATAGCATTGATCACCGGAATGTGCTAAGCATTTTTCCTGTCCTGACGCTGACATAGTACCCAACTGCGAGCATCTATCAACATCTCGCTGATTTATAGGCTTAATAATGAAAAATCATTGGCTAGGCTAGCCGTGCTTTGCCAAAATATCGACCTGCGACCTTCATTTTCTAATATTCAACATTCTTAGCTTTAAGGTGGTAACACAGCATATTTATCTTAATAGGCCGCCTGTGCATAAGTAAATCATATTTTTGCGAGAGCTAACTGTTGTCAGAAAATAGAAATACAGGCTTAGTTTAGCCTTTGTCAGTGTGGTAAGACTCACTATGGCATGGCAGTGATATATAATGGGGGGTTATTTGTATATTGGGAAGACTATATCATGCAAACCTGTAGAGGACACCATGTGCAGTACTGCTACACAATGTGTAAGGTGTACGGTTCTAAAATATATAATAAATATATTTAGTAATATAATGTTTTAGCCATAGTTATTTGTATATTGAGAAGACTATATCATTTGAGAAGGCCCCACATTACTGTTAAAAGGATAGATCCTTGTAATTTCATAGATAAAACCTTCAGACAACCTTATGGATTGACCATGAGCATTGGTAGACAGGGAAAAAGGCCCATAGCAAAAATTAGGCCCCCTTCACATACGTCCATCGTCCATTGGTGTTTCCCTCCAGCGCAGTAGAAAAAGTAGGGAAACTAATGTAGAACTGATCCCAATAATTTGAATGGGACAGTTCACATTCATCCGATGTTCAACTTGAGACACATCGCATGGGTGAAGGGCAGGGGAACTCATCTTGCTGCGTTTCCCTTTCCGATTTGCACAATAATGAATATCAGATTCCAAAAATGTATGCAAACTGAGGCACTTTTTTCCGATAGTTGTGGCATCAGTTGTGATGAGTGTTAGGCTAGGCTTACTGAGCGGGACCCGGATATATGTGAACCCAGCCTTAAAGGGGTACTCTGCCCCTAGACATCTTAACCCCTATCCAAAGGATAGGAAATTAGATGTCTGATAGAGGGGGTCTCGACACTGGCGACCCCCACGATCTAGGCTGTGGCACCCCTGATGCACGGAGAAAACTTTGCTCAGTGCCGGATGACTGGCGATGTGGGGCAGAGGATCGTGATGTCACGGCCACGCCCCGCTCGTGAAGTCACCGCCATGCCCCCTTAATGCAGGTCTATGGGAGAGGGTGCGACAGCCGTCATGCCCCCTCCCATAGACTTGCATTGAGGGGGCATGGCCATGACGTAATGAGCATGGTGTGGCTGTGATTTTACGAGCCTCTGACACTGCACACGATGCTCTAAACGAACACCGGGTGCAGCAGGGAGATCGTGGGGGTCCCCAGAGGCAGGACCCCAATGATCAGACATCTTATCCCCTATCCTTTGAACAGGGGATAAGATGTCTAGGGGCACAGTACCCCTTCAATGTTACCCAATATGGTACCTACTTTACCACTCAGTACGGAGGGCCTGCATTTGTTTCCTCCCATAGTATTTTACTTTTGGACCAATTTTCTATCGTCTTGTTTGCAAAAATAATTGTTCTTATGGACATAGGAGTCTTGTGCAAGTTCGTATCACCCAGTAGCAATAGTAGCTATGTGTACTATTTCTATAGTACATGTGTTCTCTTTCTATAGTACACAGACCCTTGTTTAAAAAGCCTATCTACTGGCAGGAAGGTAGTGTGTGCTATACACTTAGTGGTCTTCACACAAATGCAGGAGCAGAGACCTGGCTCAGTCTACCTTGGACATGTTTCACTCATTTCTTGCTAGAAAGAAGACTTCTTACATGGCTCAGTATCAGGCAGCACACACTAATACAACATATACTATCTTCTTTTTCCCATGAACTCTTAAGGGTTCGTTCACATGGGCGGATACACAGCGTATTTTAAGCTGCTGATCTGCCGACATGGACCCCACAGTGTTGCCTCCAGATGTGCATGCTGCGATGTACGAGTCGCCCCGCGCATGCATGGTGTACTGACACACATCGCGGCCTCTCTCCCTTCTCCCTAAGCTAGGCCAAGAGCAGTCGTGATGTGTGCGAATATACTGCTCATGCACGCGGCGATTCGCACATCGCAGTGTATCTGCTTGTAGCGGCGGATTGCCACTCCAAGCAGGCACTTCTGAGGCGCCCTCTAGGGGTCCATCGTCAGCGGATCCGCAGAGTAACATACACTGTGGATCTGCCCGTGTGAATGGGCCCTTAAGGATCACCTAGTAGATGTAAATACTCCTATAATGTCCTCTTTTTTAAGACATCTCAAAGCTTGACTATCACTTGACGTTTACCAGTAACTTTAAAAAAAAACTTTTGACAAGTCATAAAGACAGTTTTGATCGGGTTGGGGTCTAAGTGTTCAGACCCTGACCAATCATAGAATGACCGTGCACTGATTCTCTGTGCCAGCAATTAAGACAATCCAATAGACTGATCTTAGTCATGTGACACAAAGCAGGGAGAGAATGCTCTTCCTGATCTTCTCCCAGCTTGTTCTAGTGATCAGTTGAGTTTTTGAAAGTGACATTGCCTATGTAATGGTTTTTACCTAATCTCCTCGTTTTGTAAAGCATGGTCAACGGTGCTTTCACAACAGGTAAAAGTCAGGTATACTGATAAAGTTCAAGCAAAAGTACTTTTCGAAATGCAGTAGTCTCCTGAAATGGGAAGATTTGTTCAGCTATAATTCAGATGGCTGATTCAGATTTTAAATTAAACAAATTTGCTGGACCAAGCATTCCGTCAAAATTATTTATTTTAGTAAAAAAAAAAAATTATTCTTCCTTTTCATTTCTGGAAAAAGTGGATGGTGCCTCCCACAGCTTATCTGATTTGCTATAACTTACCCCAAAATTTGGCAACGTTATGCCCGAAATCTACTTTAGATTAAGCTGGCATAGCACTATTGCCTTGCAACTCTGGGATCTTAGGTTCAAATCCCATCAAGTACAACATTTGCAAGGTGCTTGCATGTTCTCCCCGTGTTTGTGTGGTTTCCTCCAGGTACTCTGGTTTTCTCCATGTCCTTAGTCTGTTTGCCTACAGTAAACTGTTTGCGTGCTTTCTTGGGCTTTATCTTCATAAGAGGCTTTCTTCCGGGACGACAGCCATGCAGACCAATTTGATTCAGTGTGTGACCAGCCATTGTTTCCAACACGTGTTGTAGAAGATGAAGCAGTGGAATGACATTGTTCATCCTGTAATCCTAGTGACTGAATAATAATGTGGCTTCCTCAAGGCCTGAGCAAACGGCAGGTGTCACGTATGAGCTGCCACTGGTTCACATTGAAGTTACACAGGGGAGTCCCACTATCCACTTGGATCATGAAGAAATCGGTGATGGCTTTTCTCTGTTCATATAGTCTGTCCAACATATGAAGGGTGGAATTCCAACGTGTGGAAACGTTGCAAATCAGACTATGTTGGGGGATACCGTTCTGACGCTGCAGCTCAAGGAGGGTGTACTTTACGGTGTACGAGTGGCTGAAATGCATGCAAAGTTTCCTTCCCATTGTTAGGATGTCTTGCAGATGGGGGGAACATTTCAGAAACTGCTTCACAACCAGATTGAACATGTGTGCCATGCTGGGTGCATGGCTCAGCCTTCCTTGTGGCAGCGCAGACAAGATGTTCTTCCCATTGTCGGTCACCATGGTTCCCATTTCCAGTTTTCGTGGAGTAAGCCATGATTCGATTTCTTTATGAATGACTTTTAGCAGTTCCCCCCGTGTGACTCCGTTTGCCAAGGCAAACCATGTGAAGAACAGTGTGACACCTCCGTGCCCTACACACATGGTATGCTGGAGGAGCACTGAGACCTGTCCATGCAGTGGAGGTTGAGGACAGGGTGGAGGATGAGGAGGTGGAGTTGCACACTGTCACAGGATCAACGGCCTTAAAGCGTGGAGGAGGAAGCAGCGTGACTTGTCCAAGTTGCTTTTGTGGCTGTGCAGGAACCACATTCACCCATTGGGCCGTAAAAGACATGTATTGTCCCGGACAGTAGTTACAGCTCCAAACGTCACTGGTACCATGCACTTTAATACAAACTGACAGGCTCAAGAACTGTCCCACCTTCTGTTCCATAAAATTGTGCAGGGCTGGTACTGCCTTCTTCGCAAATAAATTACGGCTATGCACTCTCTACCTCGGCTTGGCACAAGCCATCAGTTCTCTGAAAGGTGCAGGGTCCACCACTTGAAAAGGGAGGGACATCAGCACCAGCAACGGACAGGAGCACATTCAAATTCTGCGCCGTTTGATGAGTGGGCGCATACTGTTGTGTCTTGGACTTAGCTTTGCTGAAGGATTGCTGGCGGAATGACTGACTCGAAGTATGAGGAGCAGGAGCATCTGGAGCGACAGAAGATGGATATGACACACAGCTCCATTCGGCTGAGATGGTGGAGCCTTGGATGGCTGAAACAGGGAGCGGCGTGCCACTGAGTGATGCAGCAGGCTGGACCACCACATCGGAGCCACGGTTCTCCCAGGCCACTTTATGTTGACACTGCATATGTTAACACAGGGCCGTGGTGCCAACATTGGGACCCTGGCCACGCTTCACCTTCTGCGACGCATCTTGCATGCAGCCAGGTTAACATACTCCGGATGCTTGATGAAAAACTGCCACAACACCGAGTAGCTGATTTTCCCACCAACAGTCCACTCTGATTGAATGCTACTTCTGCCGACTCCAGGAATCCCTGTTCCCAGGAAGGTAGGCTGCCACAAAGCAGGTGGTCTACTCTGGCACGTTTGGCTCCAGACTTTCCACTTCTGTCACCATGCTGACTGCCAACCATGCTACCACCTTGCTGTCTCAGCTGCTGCTTCAGGGCAACCTGCAACCCTCTTCTCCTGATGATGATGAAGCCCCTTATGGACCCGGCTCCCAAGTGCGGTCGGCTTCATCATCATCGAGTTGTGTCTGCACGTCACTGATGTCCTCCTCAGGTTCCTCAACAGTCTGCTTCAGGAGCCTGAACGCTCGCAACACCATCTTCCACGCCACTCTCCTCATCACTACTTGCCCACCTAGTGGAGGAAGCAGCGGATCTCTCCTCCACTTGTTGGCTGGGCAGTAGCTGCTGACCGTCCTCTATTAGATCGTCCTCACTAAATTGTAGAGCTGAATTCAAAGCATAAGATACTTCTGTAGGGGAGGGAACAGCATAGGACAGAGGCAATGGGAGGAGAGGGACTGCTCCCGAGCCCTGCCAACTGAGGGTTGTTTCTGAGGAACCAACCGACTGTTGACTGGGGGTGTCAGATGTTACTTGTGATGAAATGGATGGCCGTGTTAACCAATCAATGACGGCAGATGAGTTGCTGGTCGAGACACGACCGTTAGCTGATACCGGGAGCTCAGGCCTTTCGCTGCAACTCCTGCTGCAACTCACCCCTAATCTGCTGTGACCTCTGCCTGATGAATTTAGGCCTCTGCTACTCCTCTGTGCACGTTCTGGCACTTTTCTGCCTGACATACTTAGTGCATTTATGAGGGGAGTACAATACGCTTCACTAGACTAAAAACAGTATTTGTCTACAACAACAGCAGGTGTGTACTTTTGGCTGGCCTTTCACAGTATCTAGGCCCTTAAGACTTTAACAGGAACAAAATAGTACACCACCTAGATGTCCGTATGTGGTATGCACTTATGAAGGGACGACAATGCGCTCCAGTATGCTTAAAACAGTATTTGTCTACAACACTTTTCTGTGCAAGACACTGCTCTCTGTCACTCTCTGCAATATAACACTGATGTGACTGGGGGGTGAATCACTGCTGTAAAAATGCTTTTCTGTGCAACACACACTGCTATCTGTCCCTCTTTCTCTTTAATAGAATGCTGATGTGACTGGCCGCAAGATGGCTGACGATTATATAGGGCTGTGACATCACAGGGGTGGCTGGCTACTGATAGGCTGCATGCTGCTTGTGATTCAGGGTCATCTCGCCCACCCTTGTTCCCGCCTTCCCGGGATTCCTTGCCGCATGTCCTCACATGTGGATCCGCCATTTTAGATGCCCTGGAGCCTGGACTGCACTAAATGGAGTTTAATTAAGCGATTTGCGCAATCGAATTGAGGAAATATTTACATTTATTGTGTATCGAATTTTTCGTGAAATTTGTAACAAATTTGGATTTGGCAGATTTGATTCACTCATCCCTAATGTCCACGATCACCTTCTCACATTTGATCACATTGTTTTGCCGCCATATTGGATTGCACAATACTCCGCAAATATAGTTTTCTCCCAAATAACTGGTAACAACAGTGCAAAAATTTGCACACATGTTTGTGATTACTTTCTGTACCACAATTGATCACCAGATTTGACGGCCATATTGGATTGCGCAATATCCTGCATACATGGATTTCTCTAAAATTGCTGGTCAGAACAATGTGAAAATTAGCACACATGTTTGTGATAACATTCTGTACCACAAATGATGACCTAGTTTGGCAGCCATATTGGATGTCACAATATTCTCCATACATTGTTTCTTCCAAAACTGTTGGTCTGAACAATGTTAAAATTACCACACATGTATGAGATCACGTTCTGTACCACAATTAATCATGTTTGGCTGCCCTATTGGATTGCACAATATTCGGCATAATTTTTTTCTCCGCAAATGCTGGTTGGAATAATGTGAAGCATAGCAAAAATATTTGTGATCGCTTTCTGTACCACAAATGATGACCTGCTTTGGCAGCCATATTGAAATGTGCAATGTTCTACAAACATAGCTTTCTCTAAAATGACTGGTCAGAAAAGTGTGAAAATTAGCACACATGTTCACGATCAATTTCTGTACCGCACGTTATCACAAGATTTGGATTCTCATATTGGATTGCACAATATTCTGCAAACATAGTTTTCTTTGACAATGCTGGTTGGAAAAATGTGAAATTTAGCACAGATGTCCATGATCACCTTCTCCACCAAAGGGGGTCAAAGGGGTACTCCACCCCTCGACATCTTATCCCCTATCCAAAGGATAGGGGATAAGATGTCGGATCGCGGGGGTCCCGCCACGGTACCCACCTGTAACGGCTTCCGGAACCACTGGAGGCCCTCAGGCTAATACCATCCCAACCACAGGGACATAAGACTGTGACGTCACGACTCCGCCCCCGTGTGACGTCACACCTGCCCCCTCAATGCAAATCTATGGGAGGGGGCGTGAAAGCTGTCACGCACCCTCCCAAAGACTTGCATTGAGGGGGCGGGGTGAGATGTCACATGGGGGCGAAGTTGTGACGTCACGATCTTACGTCCCCGTGGTCGGGATGTTATTAGCCTGAAGGCCTCCAGCGGTTCCGGAAGCCGTTATAGGTGGGTGCCGCATGGTAGAATGCGGGGGTCCCCAACGGCGGGACCACCGCGATCAGACATCCTATCCCCTATCCTTTGGATATGGGATAAGATGTCTAGGGGTGGAGTACCCCTTTAAGGAATCATGTGCCATAACCTTGTTTTGCTGCTTGGATACAGCCCCTCACACAATTTTTATATAATTTACTACAGAGAGAAAAAAAATGGATACCTCTCTGTCTACCTACCTATGTCTTACAACAAGGGGCCCTTTATAACAAGGAATGTTTTATGTTATAAACTATAAAGTACAGGGTGGGCCATTTATTTGAATACACCTTAATAAAATGGGAATGGTTGGTGATATTAACTTCCTGTTTGTGGCACATTAGTATTTGTGAGGGGGGAAACTTTTCAAGATGGGTGGTGACCATGGCGGCCATTTTGAAGTCAGCCATTTTGAATCCAACTTTTGTTTTTTCAATGGGAAGAAGGTCATGTGACACATCAAACTTATTGGGAATTTGCTGCAGAATGGGCAAAACAAAAATTGGAACAGGACCCTCAGTTTACGCAGAAGATTTTGTTCAGTGATGAGGCAAACTTTTATGTGAATGGGGAAGTTAACAAACAAAACCACCGCTATTGGTCTGACACTAACCCACATCGGATAGATCCCTCCAAGACTGTTGGAACACAAAAATTGATGGTATGGTGTGGTATATGGGGGTACAAAGATAGTGAGGCCATTCTTCATCAATGGAAACCTCAAGGCCACTGGATATGCGAAATTGCTACATGATGATGTGTTTCCCTCTTTATGCACTGAAGCTGGCACGTTCCCTGAGTTTTTCCAGCAAGATGGTGCACCACCACATTATGGGTGTCAGGTCCGAGCATTCCTAGATGAACAGTTTCCTGGAAAGTGGATTGGTCGTCATGGGCCAGTTGAATGGCCCCCAAGATCTCCCGATCTGACCCCCTTAGACTTTTATCTTTGGGGCATCTGAAGGCAATTGTCTATGCTGTGAATATACGAGATGTGCAGCACCTGAAACTACAGATACTGGAAGCCTGTACTAGCATTTCTCCTGCGGTGTTGCTATCAGTGTGTGAAGAGTGGGAGAAGAGGGTTGCATTGACAATCCAACACAATGGGCAGCACATTGAACACATTTTATAAGTGGTCAGATAATTGCAAATAACTCATGAAAGAATAAAGTTATGTTAAAACCAAGCACATCATTGCTTTTCTTGTGAAATTCCCAACATGACCCTCTTCCTATTGAAAAAAAATAAAAGTTGGATTCAAAATGGCCGACTTCAAAATGGCCGCCATGGTCACCACCCATCTTGAAAAGTTCCCCCCCTCACATATACTAATGTGCCACAAACAGGAAGTTAATATCACCAACCATTCCCATTTTATTAAGGTGTATCCATATAAATGGCCCACCCTGTACTTTGTGTAGGTTTTTACTCTCTTTACCATTAAACAGTAAATTAGCTCTTACGCCTCATACGGCATGTGTGTGTGTTATACAGCAGTTGTGTCAGTGTTATACGGCATGTGTGTGTGTTATACAGCAGTTGTATCAGTGTTACACGTCATGTGTGTCAGTATTACACAGCAGTTGTGTCAGTGTTATACGGCATGTGTGTGTGTTATACAGCAGTTGTATCAGTGTTATACAGCAGTTGTATCAGTGTTACACAGCAGTTGTGTCAGTGTTATACGGCATGTGTGTGTGTTATACAGCAGTTGTGTCAGTGTTATACAGCAGTTGTGTCAGTGTTATACGGCATGTGTCAGTGTTACACAGCAGTTGTGTCAGTGTTATACGGCGTGTGTGTGTGTGTTATACAGCAGTTGTATCAGTGTTATACAGCATGTGTGTCAGTGTTACACAGCAGTTGTGTCAGTGTTATACGGCATGTGTGTCAGTGTTATACAGCAGTTGTGTCAGTGTTATACGGCATGTGTGTGTTATACAGCATGTGTGTCAGTGTTATACAGCATGTGTGTGTTATACAGCATGTGTGTCAGTGTTATACGGCATGTGTGTGTGTTATACAGCATGTGTGTCAGTGTTATACGGCATGTGTGTGTGTTATACAGCATGTGTGTCAGTGTTATACGGCATGTGTGTGTGTTATAGAGCATGTGTGTCAGTGTTACACAGCAGTTGTATCAGTGTTATACGGCATGCACTGCTCTTTCTGAGGCTAATAATTAAGTAAATTAGAAACGCAGTAAAAACTGACACATATTATGGCATTTAAAAGAAAGCCTCAGACTTATTGTAACATTGTATCCTATAACACATTGTGCGTCTGCTACATTGTTCATTCTAAGCTTCCTGTTTCATGAACAGAATACAAACCTGAAATTAAGAGTGACAAACATGCAGGCTTTGCAGAGAGAAATGTAATTTTCTGTACAATGAGTTAAATGGCATCTACCAGCACTGCTAATACAGTCATACCTGGAACACAAAAAGTACAGTGAGGACTGACATACATCCTCCTCATACCGTATATACTCAAGTATAAGCCGAGTTTTTCAGCACGATTTTTCGTGCTGAATATGCCCCCCTTGGCTTATACTCAAGTGAACTCTCCGCTTGTCAGTGGTGTTCAACCTGCAGACCTCCAGAAGTTGCAAAACTACAACTCCCAGCATGCTCGGACAGCCATCGGCTGTCCGGGCATTCTGGGAGTTGTAGTTTTGAAACCTCTGGAGGTCCGCAGGTTGAAGACCACTGCGGCCTTCATCATCCAGACACCCCTTTTAGTTTTCTACTCACCTCCCCTTGGTGGGAAGGAAGGGTAAGCTGGTCTGGGCCATCTATGCTGCAGGGACCATCCAGTGGGGAGGGTTAGTCATTCCGGGCTGTACATTTTCACCCAGGGGGGCCCTCTTCTCCGCGCTCCGGGCCTGCCCCGGACTAGTGACGTTGCCTTGACGACGACGCACAAGGACGCGCATGAAAGTCCCTGTGTGTTGTCGTCAAGGCAACGTCACTAGTCCGGGGCGGACCTGGAGCGCGGAGAAGAGGGCCCCTTCGGTGAAAATGGACAGCCCGGAACGACTAACTCTCCCTATCGGACGGTCCCTGCAGCATAGATGGCCCGGCCCAGCTCACCCTTCCTTCCCACCGAGGGGAGGTGAATAGAAAACTAAAGGGGGTGTCTGGATGATGACGAAGGCCACAGTGGTCTTCAACCTGCGGACCTCCAGAGGTTTCAAAACTACAACTCCCAACATGCCCGGACAGCCGATGGCTCTCTGGGCATGCTGGGAGTTGTACTTTTGCAACATCTGGAGGTCCGCAGGTTGAAGACCACTGATAAATGGATTGACAGGCGGTGATGATGAAGGGGGGGGTGTATGAAGACGGGGGTCTGGATGATGACATGGGGGGATGATGTATTTCCCACCCTAGGCTTATAGTCAAGTCAATAACTTTTCCTGCATTTTTGGGGTGAAATTAGGGGCCTCGGCTTATATTCGGGTCGGCTTATACTCGAGTAAATACGGTATTATGTCTGCATTAGAAACCCCTGTTTGTAATTCTAGGTTTTTGGAAAGTTGGGTGACGGCACTGTGATTGTTACCCAATATGAGTCAAAAACAGAGAGAGACTAAAGGAATATTCTGTATACATGGTTTTCTCTGAAATTACTGGTCTAAACAATGTGAAAATTAGCACACATGTTTGTGATCACTTTATGTACCACTATTGCTCACCATACTTGTCGGACATATTGGATTGCACAGCATTCTGCAAACATACCGTATTTTACGCCGTAAAAGTTGGTGCGTCTTATACGGTGACTACACACCTATCGCCGCGGTCCCTGCGGCCATCAACGGCCGGGACCCGCGGCTAATACAAGATATCACCGATCGCGGTGATGCCCTGTATTAACCCTTCAGACGCGGCGATCAAAGCTGACCGCCACGTCTGAAGCGAAAGTGACACTAACCCGGCTGCTCAGTTGGGCTGTTTGGGACTGCCGCGGTGAAATTGCGGCATCTCGAACAGCTTACAGGACACCGGGAGGGACCATACCTGCCTCCTCGGTGTCTGCTCCGTGCCGGGATCCCCTTCATGGCGGCCCTCTCATTTGACCTCATCACGTCGTCGCGCACGCCGTCCCGTCATCCAATAGGAGCGGCGTGCATAGCGACGTGATGACGGCGACGAAGAGCGTGGATCCCGGGAAGAAGACGTCCGGAGCGACGGGGACACCCCGGAGACGCGGCGACAGCAATGGAGCGACATCCAGGGCAGCGGTGACGGGACCGGAGCGGCGGGGACACGTGAGTATTACCTCCTATCCAGTGGTCTTCAACCTGCGGACCTCCAGATGTTGCAAAACTACAACTCCCAGCATGCCAGGACAGCCAACGGCTGTCCGGGCATGCTGGGAGTTGTAGTTTTGCAACATCTGAAGGTCCGCAGGTTGAAGATCACTGTTGGGTTCAGAAGCTTTTTTTTCTAGGTTTTGCACTTTCAAAATTGGGTGCGTCTTATATGCCGGTGCATATAGGGCGAAAAATACGGTAGTTACTAAAAGCACTGGTCAGAACCGTGCAAAAATTAGCAGTCATGTCCACGATCATCTCCTCTACTACCAGGGGTCACAGCAATCGTGTGCTATTCCCCGGCTCTGCAGCATGGCCACCTGTATTGCTGCTTGCAGCTATATTTATCATTATTATTGACGTTATTATTAGTATTGCTATTAATAATAATCATGTTGTCAATGCTGGCCATGATAAATGATAAATAAGTCGTCAATCGGCAGCATATAATTTCTGCAGAATACTCTGTCAAGACTGAAACGATGAACTGAGAGACAATTCCCCTTTCATGTTGACTTTATTCAGTGACTTCAGGTTTTCCACCAATTATCAATCTCTTTAGTTTTTCTTAACGTTGTGAATTAATTAGAAGGTGGCATTATAGTGTATAAACTACAAATCCATCATTTCATTTATTTATATTATATCCTTAATCTGTCATCATCTTTGTGTTACTAACTCAAATGTAATTTATTTTACAATGCACTGTTGGGAGAATGTATTACGTTTTGTGCTATCTTGCCATAATAGGCTTATCATTCCTTTGTGTGTCTTACTCGTACGGCTTTGCTAAGAACTTTGTTAAACAAAAAAAAAGATTTTCTGATTTTCTCTGATGTAATTTGCGTTGTTAACTCTTCCTAGATGTCGCTCAGTCTGCGGGTTTAGTAGTGTAAACGCATATTGAGACATTTTTGTTATTTTTGATAACTTACCGATCAGCACATCAATACTGGGACAGATTAAATAATACTGTCTAATTTGTTTATTGTAATTGTGGATTGTCTAATACAGTGGTCTCCAAACTGTGACCCTACATGTTGCAAAACTACAACTCCAAGCATGCAAGGTGGCCAAAAAAATCTGCATAACCCTTGAAAAGCTATATAGTTAAAGGGGTACTTCGGAGGAAAGTTATACAGATTTGTAAATTACTTCTATTTAAAAATCTTAATCCTTAATCCTTCAGCTGCTGTATGCTACAGAGGAAGTTTTGTTGTTATTTTCTGTCTGACCATAGTGCTCTCTGCTGACACCGCTGTCTGTGTCAGGAAACATAGAAACATAGAATGTGTCAACAGATAAGAAGCATTTGGCCCATCTAGTCTGCCCAATAATCTGAATCCTATGAATAGTTCCTGGCCCTATCTTATATAAGGGATACCCTTATGCCTAACCCTATCTTATATAAAGTATAACCTTATGCCTATCCCTATCTTATATAAAGTATAGCCTTATGCCTATCCCTATCTTATATGAAGGATAGCCTTATGCCTATCCTTATCTTATATAAAGTATAGCCTTATGCCTATCTCTATCTTATATGAAGGATAGCCTTATGCCTATCCCTATCTTATATGAAGGATAGCCTTATGCCTATCCCTATCTTATATAAAGTATAGCCTTATGCCTATCTCTATCTTATATAAAGTATAGCCTTATGCCTATCCCTATCTTATATGAAGGATAGCCTTATGCCTATCCCTATCTTATATAAGGTATAGCCTTATGCCTATCCCTATCTTATATGGAGGATAGCCTTATGCCTATCCCTATCTTATATAAAGTATAGCCTTATGCATATCCCTATCTTATATGAAGGATAGCCTTATGCCTATCCCATGCATGCTTAAAGGGTAGCTCCCACCAACCCTCTTTTTTTTCTGTCCCTGCCTATTGCCCTTCTATCCCTAACCCCCTCCCTGCCTTTATTTTTATATTTATTGACTAATAAATGCCCTTTTGTCTGCCAGGTAGTGTGCTCACTACCAGGCAGACTTCCCCAGCAGGCACCACGTCACAGTTGCCTGCTGGGGGCAACTTCTGCCCTTAGATCTAACAGGGTGCCTCCAGCTGTTTCACAACTCTAACTCCCAGCATGCCCTGACATCTATTGGCTTACAGGGCATGCTGACAGTTGTAGTGGTGAAACAACTGGAGGCACTCATTCATACCAACCCCCCCGGAGTCTGCAGAGAGTGTGCGGCCGCCATGACACCAACTGGGCTGAGGTACAGGCTGCGTGCCTGCTGCGGCCAGGGAGGCTGCTCCTGGACTTTACTGCACTGGCTTCCTGCCTGTTTGATTGACAGACAGGAAGCCAGCGCACAGTGAACGAATTTCGACTCATAGCCAGGCTGAAATGAGTCGAAATTCTGTAGTGACGTCACTGCCGAATGCATTCGGCCACTAGGAGGGCGACCCCTAGTGGCCGAATTTAAAAGTGATTTTAAACTGTTTTAAAATCACTTTTTTTTATTAAACTATATTAGAGATATGTTGTATTACTTAAGTACTACAACATATCATTTTTTTGTTTTCATGACAATGCCCATTTAAACTCCTTCACTGTATTTGCAGCTAATACTTCTGCAGGGAGGCTATTCCATGCATCCACTACTCTCTCAGTAAAGTAATAATTCCTGATATTACTGCAGAAACCTTTCCCCTCTAATATAAAACAATGTCTCTTGTTGTAGCCTTTCTTCTTTACATATGCTCTCCTCCTTTACTGTATTAATTCCCTATGTATATAAAAGTTTTTTTTTATCATATCCCCTCTAAGCTACAAATAGTAAGGTAATTTGACCCTTCCTTTTAAGTTTCATACTGCAATCCATGTACTAGTTTAATATCTTCTCTGAACTCTCTCCAATGTATCTATATCCTTCTGGGGATACAGTCTCCAGGACTATGCACAATACTCCAAGTGAGGTCTCACCAGTGTTCTCTGTACAGCAGCATCAGCACTCCCCTCTCTATTGCTAATACCTCTTCCTATACACCCGTGAGCACTTCCCTCTCTTCTGCTAATACCTCTCCCTATACAGCCATGAGCATTTCCCTCTCTACTGCTAATATCTTTCCCTATACACCCTTGAGCACTTCCCTCTTTCTACTGCTAACACCTCTCCCTATACACCTATGAGCACTTCCCTCTTTTTACTGCTAATACCTCTCCCTATATACCTATGAGCACTTACCTCTTTCTAATGCTAATACCTCTCCCTATACACCTATAAGCACTTCCCTCTCTACTGCTACTACCTCTCCCTATACACCCAATCATTCTGCTAGCATATCCTTCTGCTCTATGACATTGTCTGCCTACCTGTAAGTCTTGTGATACAATGAACACTAAATCCCTTTCCTCAGATACTGAGGTTAGGACTGTATCACATATTCTCTATTCTGCCCTTGGGTTTTTATGCCCCAGGTACATTCTCTTGCACTTATTCACATTAAATTTTACGGAACTGTCCAAAGCAAGGGAAAATCCCAATGGAAAACCTCTCCTGCTCTTGGCAGTTCCTGACACGGACAGAGGTGGCAGCAGAGAGCACCGTATCTGACAGGAAAGAACTAAACAACTTCCCCTGTAGCATTCTGCAGCTGTTAAGTACTGGAAGGATTAAGATTTTTAAATAGAAGTAATTTACAAATCTGTATAACTTTCTGGCACCAGTTGATTTGAAAGCATTTTTTTCCTCTGGAGTACCGCTTTAATTAGGTGAAATGCTGGGAGTTTTACCTTCAAATGTGGCTTATCATTGCCTTTTTCCTGCTATGGTTCCATTATATACTATAAGTTCAAAAAGAAAAAGTAACCAAAGTTCTGTTCCACATAGCAAATGGTGAGCGACGTTTCCTGATTCCACTAATCCAAGATACTGAGGCGTGCATTAAAAGCCACTAAACCAACGTTGTAAATATTTATGAATTATTCATCCCTCATCATGTTTGGTCATATCGTATCAACCGAGGTCATTAATAACCCTTTACACAGTCTTATGGCGTGCATTAAGGAGCCATGATGGATCACAATGTGCTGGAGACATCAGTTTGCCGGTATTACCCCCTCTTGTGATTTATAAGTGTTTGTCTTTATTTAAATGTACTTTACAACCTGATAATACATTAGGTGGCATCATACAGGTCTTTCCAACAACCGTTCCCATCATCATACCAATCATTAAACCAGTTTTCCCCAACTAGGGTGCCTACAGCTGTTGCAAAACTACAACCCCCAGCATGCCCGGACAGCCGAAGGCTGTCCGAGCATGCTGGGAGTTGTATTTTTGCAATAGCTGGGGGCACCCTATTGGAAAACATTGTATTAAACAATGAGTTGGATTCAGTATTTACAATACGTTCTCTTTAGATTTTAAATAATTTACATTGTTAGTCCTGACAAGCATGAAAAATTCATTTACTTGCTTATGTTTTTTTAATCGTGTAAAAATTTGAGGGGCCCACATTTATAAAAGAAAAAAAAAAGATAAGATCACAGGGTTTCGGAGAAATTATATTATTTCAGTACGGAAAGAACTGAAATATGGAATGTCTTAAATATTTGTAGCCTTCTTAAAGGCTATGTTCGCACTGCAATTTTTTCGAGCAGGAAAAATTCTTAAAGGCTGTGTTCACACTGCAAAATTTCAGAGCAGGACAAATTCAGATCGGAAGTTCCATTGCAGAAGACCCATTGATTTTAAGAGGAAATTTCGATTCTGGCCTCCGCAGAAAGAACTGATATGACAATTCTTCCCACGGAATCCGCTTGGAAATGCATCGCGGTCTATGGAGATGACGCACTTTTGAGTGGTACTAGCGCCGGCATGTTATGCACTTGCCTGTGGAATCTCCCCAGGGAAATTTTCCAGGTGGACATTTCAACGTGTAAACATAGCCTTAAAGGAGTACTCCACCCCTAGACCTCTTATCCAAAGGATAGGGGATAAAATGTCAGATTGCGGGGGTCCGGCAGCGGGGATCCGGCAGCGATCTCCGGGCCGTCAAAGCGGTGTTCTGAACATGGAAGCTTGGGTCTTCTGTGTTCATGACATCATGTCACGTCCCCTCCTTTCATGTCTTTTGGAGGGGGGGGGGACAGCCGTCACGCCCCCTCCCATAGACATGAATGTAGGGGGCATGACGGCTGTGGTCGCCCGCCATCTGGAACAGAGTGGAGTTCACTCCATGCAGTGGATTTCTGGGCCCCTACAGCTAGACCCCTGTGATCAGGCATCTTATCCCCTATCCTTTGGATGGGGATAAGATGTCTAGAGGTGGAGTACCCCTTTAAGCTCTGCTGTTTCTGCCTCACACTTCTCCTGGATTCAGTTTTTTTCCCCATTGACTTCTGCAATAAATCAGTAGTTGTTGCAAATTTTGAGGTAGCACAGAAGAAAATAAAGAATCACTGCAAATTATATTCCCATTTTATGGCAAGTGACTATGGGAAGGAGGTTTTGGAAACTGGAGATGGTGTTGAAGCCCCAGGCTTAAAAGAGAACCCCAGCCAAATGAAATTAGCATTATATAGCTGCACCTGTTAAAGTTATATAACTTTGCAATGTAAGGGTAATCTTTGCAGAGCACATTCCCTGTTTCTCTCAGCTTTTTCTCCAAACAGGAAGTCCAGTAGATCTTATCACACATGATGACTAGTGTTTACATGTAGACTACATGTCACACTTTCTTCTCCACAGCTCAGAGAGCCTAGTTTCAGTATGTCATGTGTGATTGTCTCTAATTGGTTGAGGCTCACACCCCCCCTCATCAATATGCACTGCTCCCTCTCTGAAGGAAACTCCTCCCTGCAGCTCACACAGGAAAAAAGCGCAGAGGCTCATGGTTTGTGTAGTTTTTTGCCTCACTCAGCTGGATTTTCAAAGTCTGTTTATGGTGGCTACAGAGGCGTTGCTAGGGTCCTAAAACATCTGGAGCACTAGCCCACTGTGTTTTATTTTGCCCCTCAGACCCTCAGTCATGCCGTGACTAGCAGCAGTAACATAAACACAAAATTATATCTGTATTATGCTAACACGAACACAGCCCTATACTAAATAATATAATCCATTATTTTTCAGGTGAAGAAATGCCACAAAAAAAAAAAATATATATAATATAATATATATGTGCAAAGGAGGTCTTAGGGTGGATTCACATGTGCTGTAACTTAATGTCAGAACAATTCACACAAATGATATGAAGGTCGTACATGACGTGTTGGATTCATATTTGTTGCAAAATTCACATTTTGCATTGCAAGGGGAATATGTACAGCAGGTGCACAGCAAATATACATCCAACACTGCAAGTATGACCTGTAGATTTTGTGTATCTGTCTGTGAAATAAAATTAAAGCACATGTGAATCTACCCTGAGGTTTTCATTTTTACCTTTTACTATGGCCTACTTTATTTCATTCTTCATTATGGACAAGCTTAGTCTGATTGTGACATTTGGTCTGTGTCCTGCCATATTTTACTAAAAATAGCCACCAATGGGCCTCACAATACGCCACTGTGTGTGAAACAGCTGCTGTCGCCTGCCCGGTGAAGCACTCCTTGCCTCCCCGCATCCTATGCCCGTACAGTTTTTTGATGTTCTGTGTGACATGAAATAAAGTGACTACAAGCAATTCCTGGATGGTGGTTACTATATCAGCAATTGCTAACAATATTACGTTTGAATTGTATATGTTTTGTCCCACTTTTGTGTGTGTTTTGCATGTTTGGCGTTGTCGTTTTTCCTACACACTTTGTATATACCGCACACTGTATATACATAGACACACACTGTATATAGCTACACACACTGTATATATCTACAAACATACACTATATATATCTACAAACACTCTACATATATCTACACAGACACTCTGTATATAAATACACACACTGTATACAACTACACACACACTATATATCTACACGCTATCTATACACACCATGTACATAACTACACATACACTGTATATACCCACACCTACAAACAAACTCTATATACCTACACACATACACTGTATATATCAACACATACACACATTGGCCCTGATTTACTAACATGATCCCGACTCTTTTTATCAGGTTATGCAACACAATTTGTGTCGCACGTCCTCTGCAACACTCTGTGCGACACATTTTATTGGTAAAAACCTGACGGTTTTCTAATTACTCAAAGTATTTTTTTTTTAACCCGACTAAAGGGGCGTGGTTTGCATAATTAGGGGCGTGTTCTCAACATTTTCCTGAAAACCCGACAGTTGTATTTAAAAACCCACCAGATAAATAGTGAAATCCTGAACTTGAAAACCCGACTGCCTTGAGGTGTGGGGAATCTGATAAAAAGTGTGGATTTTTCGAAAATCCTGTTACTTTGTCCCCTTAGTAGCTTTTTATATTCTGTTTTTTATATTTCTATTTATTTTTTTGCAATTTCTCTTTTTTTTTTATCTTGCCTTTCATTTGCTTTTTTTATTTATTTATTTTTTGCTTTTTTACTTTTTGTTTGTTAACCCATTAAGGAGCATGAATGTAAAGTTATGTCTTGGCGCAGAGTTACTTTGCTTTAATTATTTGCTCTTATTTTTCCTGTGCGACAATTTTTTCCCCCCATGCGACAGAATTTTATATCATGCGACAGAATTTTATATCATTCGACAAGAATTTTACCGACATGTGCGAAACATTGATAAATGTTACGTGTGAGAAAAAATAGTCGGGGGGGGGGGGGGGGACACTCTGAAAATAACCCAACACTCAGGGCCATTGTATATGTCTACACACACTGTAAATACCTACATACACACTGTATATATCTGCACACACTAGGCATATACACACTGTATAAATACACACACACACACTTGTATATACAGACACACACTTTGGGCACAGCTTTATACCCTGGACAAGTTATTCATGTCCCCTATAGTTGCTTATTCACTGTAGCTCCTCTGTAGTGTCCACAGCTTCTCTCTCCTCAATGCAGAGAGGCAGTGGGGGAGGGCACATAGATCATGCAGGATATGGATATCTAAGTAACTGATGTCTCCCAAGAAGACTTCTGTACTAGCAGTGTGCAGGGAACCTTGCAAATATTTAGGATAATAAACAGGCTGGGGGATTAGGTGAGAGACATTGGCTGCACAGTCTATAGGTGCTCAGCCTACCGTATTTTTTGCCATATAAGACACACTTTTTCTTCCCCAAAACTGGGGGGGGGAAAGTTGGTGCGTCTTATACGGCGAATATACACCTATTGCGGCGGTCCCTGCGGCCATCAACGGCAGAGACCCGCGGCTAATACAGGACATCACTGATCGCGGTGATGCCCTGTATTAACCCATCAGACACTGTGATCAAAGCTGAGCGCCGCGTCTGAAGCGAAAGTGACACTAACCCGGCTGTTCAGTCGGGCTGTTCGGGACTGCCGCGGTGAAATCGCGGCATCACGAACAGCTTACAGGACACCGGGAGGGACCTTACCTGCCTCCTCGGTGTCTGCTCCGTGCCGGGATCCCCTGCATGGCGGCGCTCTCCTTCGACTTCATCACGTCGTCGCGCACGCCATCCCGTCATCCAATAGGAGCGGCATGCGTAGCGACGTGATGACGGTGATGGAGAGCGTGGATCCCGGGGGAAGAAGACGTCCGGAGTGACGGGGACACCCCGGGGGCACGGCAACAGCGATGGAGCGACATCCAGGGCAGCGGTGACGGGTATGGAGCGGCGGGGACACGTGAGTACTACCTCCTATACCAGTGGTCTACAACCTGCGGACCTCCAGATGTTGCAAAACTACAATTCCCAGCATGCCCGGACAGCCAACGGCTGTCCGGGCATGCTGGGAGTTGTAGTTTTGCAACATCTGGAGGTCCGCATGTTGAAGATCACTGTTGGGTTCAGAATCTTTTTTTTCTAGGTATTGCACCCTTAAAATTGGGTGCGTCTTATATGCCAGTGCGACCTATAGGGCGAAAAATACGGTAATTTCTTTCAAAACCCGCTCCCTGTCTGTCTCTAGGTTGGCTGTGGTTTTGCAGCTCAGTTCCATTGAAGTGAAGGGAGCCAAGTTGCAATACAACACACAACCTGGACTCTCACATTACCCGAACACTTTTACATTACTACCCAGCACTAGAATCCAGTAAAATTACTCAAGCACTTTAAAAGCTGGAAGAAATATTCTAGACATTTCACACAGCTTGTGTATTTTCCTTATCTTCAGCATAACGTGGATAGGCTTCACCAAGGAGCGGCTGAAGAACCTCACTCTTTCTGCTTCTGTGTTGAACGGCACATGTGGCACCTGCAAAAATTATAGCCACTAGAACCAAAGCTGCTACAACCGCTATGGTGATGATCTCTGTACTACCTAATGCACGACCAGGCCACTGGACATCATATGAGTATCCCAGGTTATCTGGAGCCAAGACAAACATTTCATTATTGGTCACTGGTGGCCAGAAGGGTACCATGTTGTACTGTCGGTTATGACCAATTGGTGCATTTTCCAGAGGATACTGATTGGTATCTGTATTATGCCTCCTCAGCCATTCATCAAAAACTGCATCAGTAAAGGTATGAAGAAGCACGAAGATTGGATCATTTGGAGACAAGTGAGTTTGTCCCCCAGTACCATTGAGAAACAGATGAGCTAGATTGTGAAGACTTCTTACTGTGGGATTATATTGCCCAGAAGGTTCACTGTAACCTTCAATGGTATTCCGAAAGCTTTCTGAAGACGTTGAAAAGAATGGGGGAGTGTCAAACAAGTTTACTTCTAAGCAGAGAAGCACGTCTTCTGGCTCAGGAAGCCTCTGTACCATTGGGCGGGCAGTATTTCCAGCAGGATTTCTCCTGATTGAGCCACCTGCTGTATTGTTACAGATAGTCCCTAGGCTTTCATAATCTTCCACAGATTCACATACAACACGCCAACGGGAGAACACAGAGTTGGGACTTAAGAGATTTTGATCAAAATTGCTTCTCGCACCCATAAGGTCATCTGTACAAATGTCACATTCATTTCCACCAAGAGCAAAGTTCCAGTAAGGAAGTGCAAATGTGGGATCCTGCAAAAAGTTCTGCATGTCCCTTTCCAGTTGAATCAAGTGGTATCTGTGCCAGGTAAGAAAAGCAGGGCCCTCATGAGAGAAGTCTATGTCACCAACACTACCCTGGCCTGAGCCTAGGAAAGTTTTGCTAACACTGTAAAAGTGGGTCCAAACAAAGAAGTCAAAGATTGAAATGTTTTCAAAGTTAGTGGTATTCCTTTCTTGGTCTATAAGCTCATTGTAATGACGGGTTGCAATGACGAAGTCTGGGTGCACAGTGTTTTTGGCAAGATCAGGTGCGTTAATAAAACGTTGTCTCTCTTCAGCACGCAAGTCCAAGACATTTCTCCTTACTACTACAAGTGATTGGTCACAATTATCTCCTGTCCATCCAGGTCTGCAGCTGCCACAGTTGTGACCATAGAACCGACCATTACATATACATGTCCTATTAACCCCTTAAGGACGCAGGACGTAAATGTACGTCCTGGTGAGGTGGTACTTAACGCACCAGGACGTACATTTACGTCCTAAGCATAACCGCGGGCATCGGAGCGATGCCCGTGTCATGCGCGGCTGATCCCGGCTGCTGATCGCAGCCAGGGACCCGCCGGCAATGGCGGGCGTCCGCCATTAACCCCTCAGGTGCCGGGATCAATACAGATCCCGGCATCTGCGGGAGTTCGCGATTTAAATGAACGATCGGATCGCCCGCAGCGCTGCTGCGGGGATCCGATCATTCAGAACGCCGGACGGAGGTCCCCTCTCCTTCCTCTGTCCGGCTCCCGGCGTCTCCTGCTCTGGTCTGTGATCGAGCAGACCAGAGCAGAAGATCACCGATAACACTGATCTGTTCTATGTCCTATACATAGAACAGATCAGTATTAGCAATCATGGTATTGCTATGAATAGTCCCCTATGGGGACTATTCAAGTGTAAAAAAAAATGTAAAAAAATGTAAAAGTAAAAGTAAAAAAAAAGTGAAAAATCCCCTCCCCCAATAAAAAAGTAAAACGTCAGTTTTTTCCTATTTTACCCCCAAAAAGCGTAAAAAACATTTTTTATAGACATATTTGGTATCGCCGCGTGCGTAAATGTCCGAACTATTAAAATAAAATGTTAATGATCCCGTACGGTGAACGGCGTGAGCGAAAAAAAAAAAAGTCCAAAATTCCTACTTTTTTAATACATTTTATTAAAATTTTTTTTATAAAAAATGTATTAAAAGTTTTTTTATATGCAAATGTGGTATCAAAAAAAGTACAGATCATGGCGCAAAAAATGAGCCCCCATACCGCCACTTATACGGAAAAATAAAAAAGTTAGAGGTCATCAAAATAAAGGGATTATAAACGTACTAATTTGGTTAAAAAGTTTGTGATTTTTTTTAAGAGCAACAATAATATAAAAGTATATAATAATGGGTATTATTTTAATCGTATTGACCCTCAGAATAAAGAACACACGTCATTTTTACCATAAATTGTACGGCGTGAAAACAAAACCTTCCAAAATTAGCAAAATTGCGTTTTTCGTTTTAATTTCCCCACAAAAATAGTGTTTTTTGGTTGCGCCATACATTTTATGATGTAATGAGTGATGTCATTACAAAGGAAAACTGGTCGCGCAAAAAACAAGCCCTCATACTAGTCTGTGGATGAAAATATAAAAGAGTTATGATTTTTAGAAGGCGAGGAGGAAAAAATGAAAACGTAAAAATTAAATTGTCTGAGTCCTTAAGGCCAAAATGGGCTGAGTCCTTAAGGGGTTAAAGAAGCGAATTGGCCATTGTTCTCGGTCATCTGTTCCATCAAGCTGATACTGGGGTCCATGAGGCCTGGAGTCCACAGTTATAGGTCCGCACACCCCACGACCTACAGTAAAGCCACACTGATCACTTGCATCTGGAGACAGTTGAGGAAATAGACTAGGGCAGCACTCGCCACTAAGTAACGCCTCTTCAGTGGCACATTGGCGAGGAAATTGTGTAGATACCAGGTCATGAAGAAGTACGAATACCAATGCTGCCAAGCAGAACCGCCAAGATCTATGGTACAACATGGTTCTATTCTGGACAATCACAGCCAGACTCCTGACTGAGCAACAGGGACACACAACCTGGGTACAGACGTGGAGCTGTTTTTTAAGGACATTAGCTCTGCTTTTCTATTCCTGGATGACCCCTTTAAGCTTGGAAACAACAGTTGCAGCAATGGCTCTAACCAGTAAGAACATGTTACCAAACTCACAGAATTAAGATGCTGATGAATCCTCCTGTTAACCCCCTTTTAGGCTGCATTCACACTGGGTGCTTAATTAGTTGTACAGGCAATTTTACTGCTATCGTGGTAAAAATTGTGCAATACACTGGGATAAATAGCAGTAACTACAAGATACAGAAACAAAGTCTACACACTAATAAATCAAGACCGAAATTAGACTACATGAATGTGCTATGGAAATAAAGGAAAACTGTGAAAAATCTGAGATTTTTTTTTTTAAGTGCACCATATGGGTGCTTGTTTTTTGCTAGACCAATCGTACTTTGTAATGACACTTTCCATTTTTACCTTAAAATGTACTGCAAAACTGAAAAAAAATAATAATATGTATATATATATATATATATATATATATATATATATATACATATATATATACACACACAGTGGTCCCTCAACATACGACGGTAATCCGTTCCAAACGGACCATCGTTTGTTGAAACTATCGCATGTTGAGGGATCCGTGCAATGTAAAGTATAGGACAGTGGTCTACAACCTGCGGACCTCCAGATGTTGCAAAACTACAAAACCCAGCATGCCCGGACAGCCAACGGCTGTCCGGTCATGCTGGGTGTTGTAGTTTTGCAAGAACTGGAGGTCCGCAGGTTGTAGACCACTGTTAGAGGAAGTTGTACTTACCTATCCCCGCCGCTCTGGACCATCACCGCTCGTAACCGCTGCCCGGGATGTCGCCGTCCATCGCTTTCACCGCGTCCCCGAGGTGTCCCCGACGATATGGTAAGGCGTCTTCTTCCCCGGCATCCTCGCTCTCCGTCGGCGCCATCACATCGCTACGCACGCCGCTCCTATTGGATGACGGGACGGCGTGTGCAGCGACGTGATGACGACGATGGAGAGCGCCGACGATGCAGAGGATCCCGAAGAGGACGCGCCGGAGCCCCGAGGACAGGTAAGTGATCGTCAGCGGACCACACGGGGGACCGTAAACGGCTATCCGGTGGCAGCTGAAGCAGTCTGCGCTGCCAGATAGCCGATTATGCGATGGCCCCGACATACAAAAGCATCGTATGTTGATGCTGCCTTTAACATGTGATGGCCTCTGAGAGGCCATCGCATGTTGAAATTATCGTATGTCGGGGCCATCATAGGTCGAGGGGTCACTGTGTGTATATATATATATATATATATATATATATTTGGAAGGTTAAATTTATGGGAAAAAAAACAATTAAATGCAGTGGTATTGACAAACTATCCTTTATCCTACACAATTTATATATACCCTTGTTCATTCTGGGTCATTAAATGGTAAAAAAAAAGAGGCTAACAAATCAGAAACGTATACTCCTAAAACAAGCTGCCCAGGGCTAAGCAGCAAGACCAGCTGATCCAGAGCAGCAAGATCAGCAGGTCCAGAATAATCGATCAGCTATTGCAAATTCCCCAAACAAACTAATGGAAAGGATAAAACAAAATAGCAGGATGATCATTTCCATTAGAACTATATAGAAAAGTGTCGACTCTATCAGACAACCTGCTGTATTTAACCTTTATCTCATAATAAGTCCATCCTTCCTGTATATTACTTCACACATATGCTGCATAACATTTCATTGCAGTATCATGAGCGATTACAAATAATAAATTACTTAAACTTTAATTACCAATGTTAATTATTGCCTGAAATATATAGTGGGATTTACTGCCAATGACAGAAGTAATTACAGATCTAAACTTCTCCCGAACATTTCATTTTAATGACTTTGTGACATATTTTAAGCGCCTTTAGTGGACATATTACCAAAATGAACAGGAAACAGCTTTGGTGGTTTCCATCCAGATTTTTTAATCAATATGAAAAGTAATAATTCTGCTCAAATATCTTCTTTTCTGGTTTTAAAATGAATGCTATAAAAAAATATCTGCAACGTAATAAAATAATTCTTTAGTACATATTGTTCTTAAATTGGATTTTTATCTTTTTATATCTACTTATGTATTCTATAGATGTTAACCTGCAGACCACTATTACCAGTGACCTCCTGTTTCACTTATGTCCTAGTGTAATCACATGGTCTGTGTTCCTTATCATTCGTTGCTTTACCTTGAAAAAATTTAAAATGGAACATACAGTACAAGGAGGTCAGTACTTTGATTTAATTTGACAAGGCTCAAGTGTTAGATGCTGCTTTAAAGGGGTACTCTGATGGAAGAGACTTTTTTTTTTTTTTTTTAAATCAATTTGTGCCAGAAAGTTCTTCTATTTAAAAATCTTAATCCTTCCAGTACTTATCAGCTGCTGTATGCTCCACAGCAAGCTCTTTTTGTTTTGAATTTATTTTCCGTCTGACCACAGTGCTCTCTGCTGATACCACTGTCCATGTCAGGAACTGTCCAGAGCAGGAGCCAATGCCCATAGCAAACCTCTCCTGCTCTGTACAGTTCCTGGCACCAACAGAGGTGTCAGCAGAGAGCACTGTGGTCAGACAGAAAAGAACTACACAACTTCCTTCTGGAGTATATAGCAGCTGTACTGGAAGGATTATATTTTTTAAATAGAAGTAATTTACAAATCTGTTAAACTTTCTGCCACCAGTTGACATAAAAAATGTTTTCCACCAGGGTACCTCTTTAACCCGATAATGACTATGGGCGTCTATGCTCGTCCAATGGCCGTTAACGGGGTATGACGCAGGCTCGAGTCGGCTGATTCCTGTATCTGGGGACCTGCATTAATAGCCAACATGCGGCGATCACCGCGGCCGGCTATTAACCCTTTAGATCGCCGCTGTCAAAGTTGACAGCAGCGTCTAAAGGTGCCTGTATCCTGTCCCTGGTGGTCCAGTGGGGTGGATCACCCCCCCGCAGCGCGATCATGGGGGGGGGGGATCCACTGCTGAGGTAGCTTGAGGGCTCACCCCTCCTGCTGCGGCAGCTCCCGTGCTCAGAATGATGAAGCCTTTATCAATCGAGCGCAGAGCACACAGATCAATGGGATTGTATGTAATCCCATTGATCTGTATGAGGAATCTAATGATTCCTTCTAAAAGTCCCCTAAGGGGACTAAAAGTGTAAATAAAAAAAAGCTTAAAAAAAGTTTAAAAACACACATATTAACCCCTTCCTTATTAAAAGTTTAAATCACCTCCATTTTCACAAATTCCATATAAAAAATATATAACCATAATAAAAATAAACATATGTGGTATCGTCACGTGTGTAACTGTCCAAACTATAAAAATATATTGTAAATTAAACCGCACGGTAAATGGCGTACGCGCTACAAAATTCCAAAGTCCAAAATAGCGTATTTTGTTCACTTCTCATACCATAAAAAAAGGACTAAAAAGCAATCAAAATGTCAGATCAAAAAAAAATGGTACCGATTAAAATTTCAGATCACGGCGCAAAAAACATTGCCCTCATGCAACGCCGTACACAGAAAAATAAAAAAGTTATAGGGGTCAGAAGAGGACAATTTTAAATGTATTAATTTTCGTGCATGAAGTTATTGTTACGCCGAGCCCTCCGGGTCCCCGCTCCTCCCCGGAGCGCTCGCAATATCCTCGCAATTGCAGCGCCCCGGTCGGACCTGCTGACCGGGTGCGCTGCAATATCTCTCTCAGCCGGGATGCGATTCGCGATGCGGGAGGCGCCCGCTCGCGATGCGCATCCCGGCTCCCGTACCTGACCCGTTCCCCGTCGGTCTTGCTCCTTAGGGCGCGCGCGCGCCGGGTCTCTGCAATTTAAAGGGCCACTGCGCCACTGATTGGCGCAGCAGGCTTAAATAGTGTGTTCACCTGTGCACTCCCTACTTATACTTCACTTCCCCTGCACTCCCTCGCCGGATCTTGTTGCCATTGTGCCAGTGAAAGCGTTTCCTTGTGTGTTCCTAGCCTGTGTTCCAGACCTCCTGCCGTTGCCCCTGACTACGATCCTTGCTGCCTGCCCTGACCTTCTGCTACGTCCGACCTTGCTCTTGTCTACTCCCTTGTACCGCGCCTATCTTCAGCAGTCAGAGAGGTTGAGCCGTTGCTGGTGGATACGACCTGGTTGCTACCGCCGCTGCAAGACCATCCCGCTTTGCGGCGGGCTCTGGTGAATACCAGTAGCAACTTAGAACCGGTCCACCAACACGGTCCACGCCAATCCCTCTCTGGCACAGAGGATCCACCTCCAGCCAGCCGAATCGTGACAGTTATGATTTTTTCCAAAAGTACGACAAAATCAAACCTATGTAAGTAGGGCATCATTTTAATCATATGGACCTACAGAATAAAGATATTTTTACCGAAAAATGTACAGTGTAGAAACGGAAGCCCCCACAATTTGCAAAATGTTGTTTTTTCTTCAATTTTGTCACACAATGATTATTATTCCCATTTTGCCATAGATTTTGGGGTACAATTACTGATGTCATTACAAAGTAGAATTGGTGGCACAAAAAATAAGCCCTCACATTTATTTTTAGGTGCGAAATTGAAAGGGTTATGGTTTTTTAAATGGTAAGGAGGAAAAAACTAAAGTTCAAAAACAGAAAAACGCTTGGTCCTTAAGGGATTAAATCACTTTAGTATAATTACAATATATAGTATATCCAATCCTAATATCCTAGCAAAACTCTGAAGGAGCTTCAAAACTCATCAAAACTACTGGGTGGCCACATATACACTCACTGGATACTTTATTAGGCATACCTTGCTAGTACCTGGTTGGACCTCCTTCATTTCTACATGGTGCTGGAAACATTCCTCAGAGATTTTGGTCCATATAGACATGGCCAGTAACAATACTCAGAAAGCCTTTTGTGTTTATGCCATGAAAAATTGTTACTAGGGGGCCCAAAGTGTGCACCACCGCCAGCCTGAAACATTGATACAAGAGAGTATGGATCCATATTTTATCTTTTCTGATATTTAATTTTAAGAAAAATGAAATAAAAAATAAATAAATTATATATATGTATATATATATATATATATATATATATATATATATATGCAAATCAGCTCAGTACATCACCTTTTCAGGCGATGTTCCCTGGTATCAGCTCAGCTCCAGTTGCGGAATATAAAAAGCTAATCGGGATTAATGCCAAGCCAGAACTCTCTCTCCAGAAGGAAAGAGCACCCTGCGGAGTGCTTAGTGGCCCTTGAAAGCTCCGTCACACCACTCATGCCGTATATATATATATATATATATATATATATATATACATAATTTATTAAATTTTTCTCTTTTCTTATTGACAAAAAACTCATATCATTTATCAGACATCTCAAAATATGGTGAACCACTGTTTTTATTATTGAAAAGTTATGTCTCCCAGAATGAAAGGACAAATACATTGAATGGAGCACTGATGGGTGGCGCTAGTGAGACATCTTTCCTCCTCAATTTGCTAAAAAAAATATATTTCTACACAAGGAGAATCAGTAACCACTGAGACCCGGACAATGATGAAGGTTTGCTAGTATTAAATATCCTAACATCTGAAATGTGCTCTGATAACCTCTTTTTAAACTCCCATTTTTGTTGGAGAGAACAATGTATGCACAGTATTACATGGGCCATTTTGGGAAAAAAGAGACTTTTGATATGTTGCAGATACCCTTTAATTATCAACAAACCTATTCCCGGATTTTTCCTGCCTGAAACCAAATCTGTTTGGATTTCCAATAACAGCCAATCACAGCTCAGCTTTCATAACTTAACAAGCTATGGTAAAGTAAAAGCTGAGCTGTGATTGGTTATTATGGGAAAAACCAGACAGTTTTGCTTTCAGGCAGATTGATAAATCCGGGTCTGGGTTTTATACATTGTTGCTATATACCGTAGAGTAGGTGACAAAATGTTATGGAAAGTTATTGAAGTGCATGGAACAAATCTGAACAATGTCTTGCATCCTGTCATGTAAATCAGATTTGTCTTTCATCTGATCTATATTACTGGGTCTGTCTGGTAGCGAGAAATGTTTCAAATGACATTTTATATTTCGGCTTTCTATATCATACTCAGTTTTCTATGAACAAGTTATTGTTATTATTTCTTCTAAACATTACTTTGCAGATAGAATCCAAAAAAACACATTGGGTTCCTATGGTGGGAATAGGTGAACTTGAGTTTCTTGACATTATTTTATATTTCATGAATTCTAGTATGGGTGCAACATCTCCATACCAAATCATAAGATGGTCGTCTATGTACCAATGTGTCCATCCTAACCTTTCCTAAGGCACAACAAAATATTGATCATGATATGACCAACTGGGGGGGAAAAACAGGGTTTTGTAATACTCTGGGAGGACATGCAGATGTCGTATGTGTCTATGTGTGTGTCCACCACAGGGCTGGCGTTAGGGCGGGGCAAACCAGGCAATTGCCCAGGGGGCCCCCTGCCGGCTGCTCAGTAGGGGGGGACAACTGTTTTAAAGTGGCCGCAGCGTTGGCTTCTTGTTAAAGATTAGCAGCCCGTGCCCCGTGCCCGCAGGGGGCCCCCGTCACATTCGGGACATCCTTGTGTCTCGAAAAATCTTTTCAGGACACAAGGATGCCCCTGTTACCTCACAGCGGCCCCGCGTTAACTTTAAAAATGCTGGGGCCGCTGGGAGGAAGCACACGCAGGAACGTCACTGACGTCCGGTACATATGCCCATAGCAACAGTACAGCGGAGCCGAGCAGTGAGGAGGACGCGCGGGTATGGTAAGTGATCTGCGGTCATCTTCAGTGTTCTGACTGCGCTCCCGGGATCTACTGCTATGGCCCATTGGCCATAGCAGTAGATTGTGACCGGTGGTTGGAATACTCAAGTGGGGCAGTAAACAGGCATACAGCCTCCAGCCATACACTGTATATGGCTGAAGGCTGCATGTCTGTGGGGGAACATACTGCACCTAATGGGGGGAACTATACTGCACCTAATGTGGAGAACTATACTTCACCTAATGTGGAGAGCTATACTGCACCTAATGTGGGGGACTACTGTATACTGCACCTAATGTGGGAAACTATACTGCACCTAATGTGGGGGGCTATACTGCACCTAATATGGGGGAACTATACTGCACCTAATGTGGGGAACTATACTGCACCTAATGTGGGGAACTATACTGCACCTAATGTGGGGGAACTATACTGCACCTAATGTGGAGAACTATACTGCATGTAATGTGGAGAACTATACTGCACCTAATGTGGGGGAACTATACTACACCTAATGTGGAGAGCTATACTGCACCTAATGTGGGGGACTACTGTGTACTGCACCTAATGTGGGAAACTATACTGCACCTTATGTAGGGGACTATACTGCACCTAATATGGGAGAACTATACTGCACCTAATGTGGGGGACTATACTGCACCTAATGTGGGGGAGCTATACTGCACCTAATGTGGGGGAACTATACTGCACCTAATGTGGAGAACTATACTGCACGTAATGTGGAGAACTATACTGCACCTAATGTGGGGGAACTATACTACACCTAATGTGGAGAGCTATACTGCACCTAATGTGGGCGACTACTGTATACTGCACCTAATGTGGGAAACTATACTGCACCTAATGTGGAGAACTATACTGCACGTAATGTGGAGAACTATACAACACCTAATGTGGGGGACTACTGTATACTGCACCTAATGTGGGAAACTATACTGCACCTAATGTGGGGGACTATACTGCACCTAATATGGGAGAACTTTACTGCACCTAATGTGGGGAACTATACTGCACCTAATGTGGGGGACTATACTGCACCTAATGTGGGGGAACTATACTGCACCTAATGTGGGGGAACTATAATGCACCTAATGTGGGGGACTACTGTATACTGCACCTAATGTGGGAAACTATACTGCACCTAATGTGGAGAACTATACTGCACGTAATGTGGAGAACTATACTGCACCTAATGTGGGGGAACTATACTACACCTAATGTGGAGAGCTATACTGCACCTAATGTGGGCGACTACTGTATACTGCACCTAATGTGGGAAACTATACTGCACCTAATGTGGAGAACTATACTGCACGTAATGTGGAGAACTATACTACACCTAATGTGGAGAGCTATACAACACCTAATGTGGGGGACTACTGTATACTATACTGTCAACCTAATGTGGGGGGAACTATACAAAAATATAAAATTGTACTATTCTGATCCCTATAACTCTTATTTTTCTGTATATAGGGATGTATGAGGGTCATTTTTTGCGCTGTGATTTTTAGTTTTTATCGGTACCATTTTTGTTTTGATGGGACTTTTCAATAGCTTTTTAGATATTTTTTTATAATATTTGATGTGACCAAAAACGTTCAAATCTGGTTAGTGCATTACTACGACTTTTGGGGCCACACTTTTGATTTTGCCTAGGGCCACGCTAAGCCTAAAACCGTCCCTTGTCCACCATGTGGCTGTGATATAAACTACAGCTTATTGATGTTCTTCTATCATGTTGTGATATTGTATTAGATTTGTTTCATGAAAAATGTTACGTTTTCCAGGCAAAAATATTACTACTGTAATCACCTGTCCCACTGTCGTTATCAAATCTTCCAGTTCCCACTGCGGTCCTCTTCATCCTTCTTCCAATAATGTTTCATGCTCAGCCAAGTAATTGACAGAGCAGGCAGCTCCTGCCAAATGAAACCTCATAAGAAGATGGAAGAAGAGGACCACAGTAGGGACCGATCATCATGGGGGACATTTATCAATGTTTGCTTATGTATTCCTTTTTTTAGTTATTTTTTTCTTACTATTTTTTTGCTTATGTGCGACTTATTTATCATCTGCTTTCAGCTTGTTGATACATTTCTTTCACTTAAGCACTTTTTCTTTCTTTGCTTTGGTAGTGGCTTTTTCTGCCCCATGTCTGAGCTGGAGTAAATTTAGCAGGTTTTTTCATGCGATGCGACTTTTTTGCGACTTTCACACTTGATAAATCTCTGACCACTGCAAGTCAAAAATCACTTTTTGCTTTGGTAAGCAAGATTTTTATTTTTTGCTTAGGACACTGAACATGCAAAAAGTCGCAGAAAAAAGAGCGTAGTCGCACATGCAACTTTTTTGCGACAATTTTAAGCAAAAAAAAACACCTACTAAATGCTTTGATAAATGTCCCCCCATGTCTGATGAAGCAGCTGTGCTGTGAAACGTGTTGCATTATGGGTGAATAAACGTTTGGTCTAGCTACCTGGTTGTCCAGTGCCTTTTATCCCGTCTACACCTTGGAGTTCTACTCCTGTTGTATCTGTACCTTACGAGACGTGGAGTGGCTGTGGATACCTCATTTCCTTTGATCTTTACGTCTTGATCCATTGTTGCACTTGGTGGAGTGTAACCCATTTTGGTAAGTGTGACATCCACCTGAGCTACTTTTGTGCAACAACGGTATCACACTACGGAGCGCTGTCTGTCTTTTGTCACAGTAGGGACCGGCAGTTTTGACAGCAGTAGTGGAGCAGAACAAGTGAGTATGCCATCTTTAATTTTACATTTACAACAATTTTTATGTTTTACATTACAATTGTTAGAAAACCAGAAAAATGTAAAGAGGTTGTCCAGGAGCAGGAAAGGTATTACTTGTTCTGCTTTGGGATACTCCACTTCTGCCCTCAGCACTTAGAATACCTTCCAAGACAAGAGAGGCAAGTGCCAAGTCTCAATTACCATGTGCAGGCCAAACCCACATGTGATGTCCAGTAGTGGCATGTCGCTGTAACACTGGCAAAATTGTGCAGCATTTGGACAACACACTCTGTGGTTTCACCTAGAGATGAGCGAACTTACAGTAAATTTGATTCGTCACAAACTTCTCGGCTCGGCAGTTGATGACTTATCCTGCGTAAATAAGTTCAGCCTTCAGGTGCTCCTGTGGGCTGGAAAAGGTGGATACATTCCTAGGAAAGACTCTCCAAGGAATGTATCCACCTTTTCCAGCCCACCGGAGCACCTGAAAGCTGAACTAATTTATGCAGGAAAAGTCATCAACTGCCGAGCCGAGAAGTTCGTGACAAATCGAATTTACTGTAAGTTCGCTCATCTCTAGTTTCACCCTAACCCAATGATCATGATTTGGTATCTGTCCCTTTTATCTTCAAAAGCATACTTCACGCTGGGGGGCGAAAGTGGAGGCCCGGAAGCAGAACAGGTAAGACCTCTTTTGCTCCTGGGACAACTCCTTTAAAGGAAAACAGTCATCTGTCCAACCACAATAAACCCAATACTGTCTGTCCGAAGATCAGATTCATCTTCAGTAAATTGTGCGCTGGAGGCGGGCCCACTGGCTCAATTTAAATATTAATTGTCATTTTGTATGCTGTTAAAAATAAACA
Source organism: Hyla sarda (assembly GCF_029499605.1). Taxonomy (NCBI): domain Eukaryota; kingdom Metazoa; phylum Chordata; class Amphibia; order Anura; family Hylidae; genus Hyla; species Hyla sarda. Next base: position 457,487,318 of record NC_079190.1, read on the forward strand.
AAGATTAGAGCAAAGATCACATAAGATTTGTGAGACCAGCCATCACACACAGGTACAGACACTATATTATGAACTACACTAACTTTACAGCCCCTGTAGCATAGTCAAATAAAGAAATACCCCTTTAAGCAATGCTCCAGCAACAACAACAAAAACGTAAAAATGACCAGAGTTTTTCTCCTTTTGGCATATTCATCACCCAGCCATATATTGCAGTTTTCTAAACTTGTGGGTTTTACTTTGTATTCAGAGAAAAATATTGAGCAATTAAAGTAAATTAACCGAAATCAATATTTTTAAATAGGATTTTTTTGCAGTTTTATGTATCTGTGATTTCCACGAGGCAGTGTGTTAATTTAATACTTCCTGGGAAGGGTTTAATGTTGGTAGTTAAGGGGCCATGAAAAATGTAACTGCATGGTCATAATGTACAGACGTGACAGTACACAATTTTAGAATTACGAAATGTTAACCCTTCACTGCCACAAAATGTATGTAATATATTCTGACATTTAAAGCTAAAATATGAGGACTTGGGCCCAGGAAGTTCATATTTTTAGCTTTCAAATGATACTAGGTATTCTAGGTGTGTTATTTTAGGCACAGTACCAATTTAAGGGAGCAGCATGAAAAGTTTTACATCCAGGGTGCTTTCTACATGCTATCATCCATTTACCAATAACAACCTGTTACCGTCATGTTTTGTGATAATGTGACCCCAGAGGAGAGAGAGAAATTATTCTGCAAGTTATGACACCTTAATCAATCACAACCTGTTGCTTTCATACCCCAATGTATAGCCTATAGGAACTTTTCTACATGTTATCACCTCTCTTACCATTCACAGCCTGTTCCTCTCATTTCTCTCACTGTATAGATTCCAGTAATCTGAGGGTATAATACAGGGACCTTCCTTTATGTTATGACCCTCACTACAATTCTGGGAGGATATGTGCCCCCTGATTGTCAAATTTGTGTCTGGTGGTTGTTTTCTGATGCTGAAAGCTATTTTCAGTTGTCTAAAAAATGATCATATATTGGTAAACAAAGTTCTTAAACTACCTTTTAGTGGTCTTTCATGCTTTTCTTCTAAGGTATACTATCTGATTTGTTGCCCTATCTCAACAATCTCCTCTAACGGACTTGCTCCTGCTTTACACTCTAGCTAGAAATTCAGCTAACATTCCACTTCATTGTCTTGACTGTAACCCTGCCCACTAAACCCACAGCAACCTCATGCCTAATTGTAGGGAGATATAGATGACTACATTTCTGGCTATTGAGTTCACACGAAGAGGAACTCTTTGAAGGATTTACGCTAAAGAGGAAGTTGGGCCAATGACAATGTTAAAAGTGACCATGACAATTTAAAATCTAGCATACTGAATGCCTGCAGATGTAGGTAGATGTGTCATTACTGATATTTAGAAAATTGTCCACAGGATTCCTACCGACATAAAATAATAAAAAAAAAAATCTTACTGACACTTAATACTTTGCCGTTCTGGCACCATAACTACAGTACCAGTGACCTCCACAGGTTACACTGCAATGTTGTCAAAGCTAAAGGCCTACATGAACACATGGGAATGGAGTTCCTGCACTTTTTCCACAGCATGAACACTTTTCCCATTAGCATGAGTCCTGCAGGACCACCCCTTGAGTGGAAATCTTGGGTGAGTTCCCACATTTGGTTCCAAGGACTTGATCCCTGAGTGCTGTTATGATGAAGTCACGTACACTGTTCACATGATGCTGCTGCCAATCCCTGGCTTTAGCAGTCATGTGCAGTAAATTCAAGCTCAGACCTCCTAAGGCCAACAAATGTTTACAGTATTATGTAAACAATGCCGACACGCCCCCTCCCATAGACATGCATGGAGGGGGAGTGACATGACGTCACGAGGGGGTAAGATGTCTAGCAGCTGAGTACCCCTTTAAACCTGCATTTTTAATCTTTACTCTGGGTTGTGCTGTTTTACAACAGGATTCGGAAGATCTATCTGTTTATCCATCTGGTTATCTTTTATCATATTTTTATCTTTTTGAAACCACTAATAAAATGATACATATAATAGCACCAGAAAAATCAATCCTCTATTGCAAACATTTCCTAGAAGTGAGCTGCGGGAGAACATGTAATAGCTGCTGAAGAGGTCGAGGTACAACGCAAGAGTTCAGAAAAATGAAGCACTGAATACATAAATACTAAAATATACATCCATAGAATAAATAATACTGAAAAACGATCACAACAAAGAATAATACATAAGATTAGACAGGTTAGAAGCACAAGCTGCTGTGACTTATTTCTGTAAAAGTAACATTAATACTAGTGAATACTGATAAATACTGAACTTAAGGCCATTACATACTACAGAGTATACATTTGTAAATAAGCTGAGACTTAAAGGGACAAACAACTTAAAACTAATATTCTGTCATGTCCCATGCAGGACCAGGTCCTGAGGGGGAGGAGCATGACACAGAAATTCAAAAAAGTCATGCACTGCCCCCTAAGGCCTGACACAAGAGAGTCAGCTTTATCTACAATGATGCTTGTTACCATTAAGGTTTAGATTTTGATCAAAATATAGGCAAATAAGTAAAATAAACAGCAGAGGATAGAAATGGTCATGGATTGTGGTCCTTACAGTCTGTGACCTTATATATGAAGAGAAATGTACTACATGAGTTAAATATTGAAAACAGAGGACAGCATGTATGTAATGAATAGTGTTGCTCACGAATATTCGCAATGCGAATTTTATTCGCGAACATCGCATATTCGTGAATTCACGAATATTCGTGAATATAGCACTATATATTCGTAATTACGAATATTTTTTTTAATTTTTTTACAGTACACATAACAGTGATCATCCCTCTCTGCTTCCAGCTTGTGTGGTGTAAAGAAGGCTCTAATACTACTGTGTGAGACTGGCGTGCGATTTTTGGCATATGCAAAAATTTGCATATGCTAATATTTGCATATGCTAATTTTCATATGCTGATTTTCGCATATGCAAATTTTCGCATATGCGGAAATAAAACGCAAATATTACGAATATGCTAATTTAGCAAATATATGACGAATATTCGTCCATATATTCGCGAAATATCGCAAATTCGAATATGGCCTATGCCGCTCAACACTAGTAAGGAATAGAGATGTATTATCTGATACACTGTATCGATCACAGCCATAATCATCTCTGATGGCCACAATTAGAGATGAGCGAATTTTTGAAAAATTTGATTCGGCCGATTGGCAAAATTTTCTGAAAAAAATTGGTTTGATCTGAATTTATTTGCGCGAATGTGTGTTACAAACCGCTATTACTGGCCTACAGAGAGCCTCAATAGGGGTGTAGAACACTTTGCCTTGCTGTAACACGCATAAGGAGTGTTATGCTGTTATTCAGTATGACATGCAGATTAGAGGCATTGCAGAGCGGCACAATGAGGTGGCATCAGTATGAGGAAACCATATAGTGCCTGAATAACAAAGCGTGGAGGTGACGGTAGCATGAGGAGACCACATAGTGTCTGAATGACACAGCGTGGAGGTGGCGGCAGCATGAGGAGACCATATAGTGCCTGAATGGCACAGCGTGGAGGTTAGGGTTGCCACCTTTCCCTCAGAAAAATACTGACCGTGGGTGTGGCTATGTGGGGGTGGAGCTAAAAAAAGGGGAGGGGCCCGATTGCACAGAGGACGAGGGATCAGGGGTTTAAGAAATGGCATGGGGGATGGGAGGGGGGGTAAAGAAATGGCACAGGGGATGGGAGGGATAGGTGACGGCAGCATTAGGAGACAATATATCGGCTGAATGACCCAGCCGGGAGGTGGCAACAGCCTGACGAGACCATAGGGCCTCAAAATTGAAAAGATTAAAGATATATTTTAACATTTAAATTGAAGATTTCAAATAGATCAACCTAAAAAGTTTTATGTAATGTGCCAGCAGCATGAGGAGACCACATGGTACAGTGACACAGCCTAGAGGTGACGGAAGCATGAGGAGACCATATAGTGGCTGAATGACACAGTCTGGAGTTGGTGGCAGCAAGAGAAGACCATATAGTGGCTGAATGACAAAGCCTGGAGTTGGCGGCAGCATGAGGAGACCATATGGGGGCTGATTGACAGACTGGTTGCACAATGAGTCAGCCTGGAGGTGGCATCAGCATGAGGAGAACATATGGTGGCAGAATGAGACAGCCTGGAGCATGCATCAGCTTGAGGAAAACAGATGGTGGCAGTATAAGACAGCCTGGAGGTGGGATTCCTGTATAGAGATAGAGAAAAGACAACCGCATACGGCGCCTTGTGTATTACCCTTGGTAGGCTAGCAGAACTAACAGCAATGTGCTGTCTTGAGGGACCAGTACCGTCCCTTCAGATCTGTGCTCACCTTAGAAAAGAATAAAAAGAGCGTATCGTCCCACTAAAGGGGTGCACTGATGTGGATAGCTGCTGCCGGGATCAGGTCACCGGACCACGTATGTAGAAGAAGTCCTGGGTAAGTGCAGGAGAAGAAGAACAAAAAGACCTCTGGAATCCTGGGGCTGCCAATCAACACATCTAGACGGTGTATTATAAAGGAAATTCTGGGCAGGATTACATTTATTAAAATAAAAAATGTAGCATACAGCATACAAGTAGATTATGCGTTTCAAAGGGAAACCCCTTCTTCCTCAGATCAGTATGCGAAGGCTTTGAAACGCGTAATCTACTTGTATGCTGTATGCTACATTTTTTATTTTAATAAATGTAATCCTGCCCAGGATTTCCTTTATAATACACCGTCTAGATGTGTTAATTGGCAGCCCAGGATTCCAGAGGTCTTTTTGTTCTTCTTCTCCTGGAGGTGGGATTAGCAGAGTCCTCAAAGTGACCCAGTGACATAGTAGGGTGGTGGGTAGCAATACCAGTACCCAGTGATGAAGGTGGAGAAAAAAGGAGAACTTGGCATCAGATGTGTGGCATCAGGCGGGTGGCAGGATCAGAATAGTAGCTGAGGAAGGTAGGCAGAAGGAAACGGTCTCTTTTGTAAAAGTGTTAGTGTGCACAAGTAAGTATTGAGGATATGCATTACGTAAAACTTAACTTTTAGTAAAATTCTTAGGATAAAATATATGTACCCAATTTATTATTATTTTTTTTTTTAATCAAACAAAAGGAAAGGTGTGCAAAAAACACCATGTGCCACCTACACCAACAAGTATTGATGTGATGCAAAGACCTCTAAAAGGTGGAAGGGAACAACATATGGTTCATTGTAACCGGTCGGGGTAAAAACTTCCCCTGTAATGCCCTACTCTCGCATTATTAATTCCCTTCTTGGTCAGTGTTTCTCACCCTAAAAAGGGTGATCCCACACAGGAACCTCTCCCTATTTCCACCTGTAAACACTGCCATTTCCCAGGGTTTTTAGGTGGAAATAGGGAGAGGTTCCTGTGTGGGGCCTCTCTTTTTAAAGGGGTATTCAAGGAATTTTTTTTATTTGACAATGCTACAGGGGCTGTAAAGTTAGTGTAGTTCATAACATAGTGTCTGTGGTTTTCTCACAATTCTTATGTGATTTTCACCCCAATGTTTATTTTTAACAGCATACAAAATGACTGTTGTCTCAGATTTTTCCCAGGTTGCAATGCGGCCGAGACCTGACTCACTAGTCAGCTGATGACAGGGAGCCTGTCAGCTTCAATGGGTGGAGTGATCGCTTGGTGGGAGATGGATCAATCTGCAACAGCTGTATGCACCCTGATTGAAAACCACAGTTCTTTTGAATGGATGCAGCTCATTTATGTTTCAATGTGTGGGGTGGCTGATGTGTGGGAGGGAGGAAAATAGAATTATGGGATTTGTAGGCAAAGAAGAAAACTTAAACAGGAAATACCAGTTCACAAAAAGCTAGTCACAGGGTTATGGTAATCTCACAACATAGCCATTTAACCCCAAGACAAGTGCAGATCCTTCCTAAGCATGTCCATTACTGTCTGGCAGGTACATACTAAAATCACCTAATGGAGGATAACCCCTTTAAGACGAGTAACACTTTCCTCCAAAAAGTGGAAGGGAACAATGTATTGTCCTTTGTAGCAGGTGGGGGTAAAAAAAATTCCCCTGTAAGGCCCTACTCTTGCCCTATTAATTCCCTTCTTGGCAAGTGTTACTCGCCCTAAAAAGGGCGGCGCCACACAGGAACCAATCCCTATTTCCACCGTAAAACCCTGTGAAATGGCAGTGTTTGTAGGTGGAAATAGAGAGAGTGAGGGCTGCCCTTTTTAGGGTGAGTAACACTTGCCAGAAGGGAAAATAATAATGCAAGAGTAGGGATTTACAGGGGAAGTTTTTACCCCCACCGGTTACAATGGACCATACATTGTTCCTTTCTACCTTTTAGAGGTCATTGCATCACATCAATACTTGTTTTTTGCACACCTTTCCTTTTGTTTGATTTAAAAAATTTTTTAGTTTTAGCTAATGCATATCCTCTATACTTACTTGTGGTCTGATGCTGAGGAATGTCTGTAACTGGGCAGCAGCACCTTAAATATGTTTTGCACTATCATTACTTGTGAAATGTTCGTGCGGCACCATGGTAAATCTATTCTGATGCATCACGCAATGGTGGGTGGAAATTCTGGGTGATCCATGCCTGACAGACAAGTTCTCCTTGGGGTGACTATGGCCCCCACCGCACTAAACGCCCGCTTTGATGGCACACTATTGGCCAGGTAGGACAGCTTTTCAAGGGCAAACTCTGCTAGTTGCGGCCACAAATCAAGTTTGGCTGCCAGAAGTCCAGCAGATCTTCAAGGTTTGCTGGCATGGTCACGTCAAGGTATGCCACCACCTGCTGGTTCATGTCCTCCTCCAGGTCTACCTACTGCTGATGAGTTGCTTCACTATGCGGATGAAGAAAGCTACTCATCACTGACTGTAGACTCAGGCTGCGTTCTATTCATTCCAGTTTCCCTCCATTTTATGGATCAGACTCAAGTTGTCCCCTGAACTGTGGATAAGGGATAATATAACATGATGAGATGACTACTTCATGTTCAGCACAGACATTCTGGGTCATCCACTATGAGAGATAGTCTTTATAGCAGTTCTCCCCTCTCCAAATAGACACATCACCTAACAGAATATGAGATGCCCCTCTACTAACGGGCCTATGGTCTTTGCTATGCTGGGGCAATGTTGAATTATGCCCAGCCTGAGTGGCTGCCAAAGCCAAGTATGCTATCAAAGACTAGTGAGGGAAGTGGTATGGATTAGAAAGTATGAGTAAGTCTGATATTAGTGAGGGGAGATTGGTTTTGTAGAGTTATGTTGAGATTGCACATAGGGTGTAAATATTGGAATATTTATTTAGTACATCAACACTATGAGATAATGATGCTACTTCAATATTTTGATACCAAGACACATGATGTAAAGACAGATGTAGCAGAGCTGAACTGCAAGGGGCTGCATTTTAATTGATAATGGAATGGAATTCATGAAGTCCTATGAAAATGACCTCATAGCACATTGTGACATCACATTGAGCAGAGCTACAGAAATATCATATATATCATTTATCAGATTTAAATCCTTATGTCTTCTGATGTGACTTTTTTATTGCACCAGTATTTTGTGATCTCTAAAGAGGTAATAATAAAAGGTTAGTATCAAGACTGTGTATCAGTCACCTCTCTCCTTCTCCCCCAGTAGCAACTCCCAGTAAAGCTAAAAATACAAGTTTTATTCAGCCAATGAATTACACCCAGTTGTATATAATGAAAGCCTTGGTGGATACCATGACATGAGGGAGAAGAAACCTGGTGCATTGATTTGAATAGACATTGAAACAATCAGATAACCATGGAATGGAAAGACTATTTCTGCACAAATCTGCCATTGGTGAACATAACTCTTGTAACACTTTCTAATCCATTGCACCTCCCTCATCAGTGTTTGTTGTCATAACCTCTCTTCATAAACACTTCTATGATGATAATGGAAGGTGCCCCTGATTAGCGTCTTCAAGGCAGATGGAAGGACGTATTACTTGTCTGTCACAACAAGTGCACTATAATACCGTTATTATCTTGGCTTGCTGACAGCCTCCTGTCCTAATATTGTATTTAACAGTGGTTTATTTCAGGCAACTCCATTAAAATACAGTCATTTATATTCTGTATGTAAAGTGAAAAAAAAATTCACTTCTCTGACAATCGCTACATGACATGATCCTTATTATAAACTTACCACAAAGCAGGTAAAGTCCTAGCAGTTTGTAGTCTGTTATAATGGAACACATTTGCTTAAAGGGGTACTCCACTGCTAGACATCTTTCCACTATCCAAAGGTTAGGGAATAAGATGTCTGATCATGGGGGTCCCACTGCTAGGGCCCAAGCGATCTACCGCAGCACCAGTTCTAAACAAAAAGCGGGTTCTTGAAGCAGTGGTTGTGACATCACAGCCAAACCTCCTCGTGATGCCAAACCCCCACCATTCAGGTCTATGGGAGGGGGCATGTCTGCCGACACGCCCCCTCCCATAGACATGAATGGAATGGGCCTGACGTTACGATGTGGCAGTGAAGTCACGATTACGGTCCAGCTTTGAGCGTTCTGAACAGAATGTTCAGAACACTGGAGCACCGGAGTATCCCTTTGAAGCAGTGGAGGGCTGTCGTCCAATTCATTGGATGATCATCCTATGGCACCTGGTTCTAGTCTTTTATTAATGACATGAAAGCTGGAATCTGGTTGCTGCAGTCCGTCTAGCCCTGATGGCCATCGGAACATCTGAAGAGCACCACATTGAATATAGCGGCTCCAATTCTGTTGTTATAATGGACCCCAAGGTTTAAATCACAGTACTTCTTACCACTGGCGAATGGCCTTCATGGATCAGACTTGGTTGGATTGAGATCTCAGGAGTTTGGAGGCCAAGTCAACACCTTGGACCCTTTTTGTCTGGTTCCTCAAACAATTCCTGAACATTTTTTGCAGTGTGGCTGGGGCATTATCCTGAAAATGGCATTGCGATTAGAGGACCTCACTGCAATAATGGGAGGGGGGGGGGGTGCATAGTCGGCACAATCTTGAGCTTAGCGATATGTGTCAGAGTAACATCCACATGAATGCCAGGAGGACCCAAGGTTTCTCAGCAGATAATTGCCCAGAACATCACATTGCCTCTGCCAGATGGTCTTTCTTCTTTAGTGCAATCTGGTGCCATCTCTTCCCCAGGTAAAGTGATGGACATGCAACCGGACATCCACTTGAGGCAAAAGCAAATGTGATCTATCAGACCCTGTCACAGTCTACAATGGCTTTATGGTCCAATTCTAGGAGCTTCTAGGATTCTAGGAGCTTTTGGTGGGGGACAGTGGTCAGCATGGGTAATCTGACTGGTCTGTAGCTACACAATACATGAGCTAGCCTTCACTCCCCATGCACATCAATGAGCCTTAAGGGTATTCCGGCTTTATACATCTTATCCCCTATTCAAAGGATAGGGGATAAGATGTATGATGGCAGGGGTCCCGCTGCTGGGGACTCCCGTGATCTCAGTGCAGCCTCCGGTATGCTGTGCTAGGCGCTGCCTCTGAGATGGAGACTTGATGTCTCGGCTACACCCATTCATGTCTGTGGGAGGGGGCGTGACGGCCATCAAGCCTTCTCCCATGGACATAAATGGAGGGGGCGTGATGTGACATGACTAGGAGGCATGGCTGTGACATCACTAGGGGTATTCCACTGCTAGACATCTTTTCCCCTATCCAAAGGATAGAGGATATGATGTCTGATCGCGGGGGTCCCACTGCTGGAGTGATCTCCCGCAGCACCCGGTGTAGTAAACAAACACCGGGTTCCGGCAGCAGTGGTTGTGACATCACCAAAATGCCACTCCCCCTCCATTTATGTCTATGTAAGGGGGCGTGTCGGCAGACACGCCCCCTCCCATAGACATAAATGGAGGGTGCGTGACGTTAAACATGAATGGAGGGGGCGTGACATGACATCACTAGGGGGTGTGGCTGTGACATGCTCCCTCTCATAGACATGAATGGAGGGGGCGTGATGTGACATCACTAGGGGGCATGGCTGTGACATGCTCCCTCTCATAGACTTGAATGGAGGGGGCATGACATGACATCACTAGGGGGCGTGGCTGTGACATGCTCCCTCTCATAGACATGAATGGAGGGGGCATGGCTGTGAAGTCACATCCCCGTCTCGGAGCCAGCGGTCGGCACAGAATGCCGTGGGGCTTCACCGATATCGCAGGGGTCTTCAGCAGCGGGACCCCTGCAATCATACATCTTATCCCCTATCCAAAGGATAGGGGATAAGATGTATAATGCCAGAATAACCCCTTTAACCACTCATGACCCAGTTACTGGTTGTCCTTCCTTGGGACCACTTTTGGTAGGTACCAACCACTGCATGCCAGAAATACCCACAACCTCAACATCCTCAATCGTGTAGGCATCATAATCTGCTCAGATCTTTACTCTTGCCCAATTTTCTTGTTTCCTAATATAGCGTCAGTGAGGGAGCAGTGAAGAATTCTAAAGGTAAGTATAGAGATACGTTTATTGTTTTCGCATTTTGAGTGGCATGTCTATTTTATCCCTCGAAAACCACTTCCAGTAAGGCGCTCCTGTAATTATAAGATAGATGAAGCTTTCTATGGAGAACTCATACCGAAGATCATGTGCATAGCACAACCAAGAAATGTTCACAACAATAAAAGGGTAAACACTTTACAATTATCAACACAGGTGAGCACAGCCGCCATCACAATAGTATGGAAACACTATTGTCTACCTCATAGTAGGCTTCTATGATAATGTGGGTCACGGGGCTAACATCCATTTTCTAACATGTAATTACGATTTGCATTATTAATGCAGAGATGATTCCCGATAAATATGTGCATAGAGGAAATCCTATTAAAGAAATGAGCAGTTATTCAAAGCCCTTCTTATATCTGCAGGCGTAGCCTTACATTTGTTCTCATATACACAGTACAGAAAACGATAACAACTCTTCTTCATCACAAGCACGAGGGAGGCTTCTATAGTAATGCATTTCATAATGCACATTTTAGATATAAAAGACTTTAGTAACATGCCTTACATAAAAGCACATTTATTTCAATGAGCCCACCGCAATTCTAATGCAAAAAGAGACTCTCCAGCTTTTGCGGTAAGACAAAGTGGGGTTATGTTTTCTGCAGAGTCCGTATATATATATTTAACTGCTCCATTTGCAGAACATTTCTACTCAAATTCCTTTGGCTGACATATATCTTATGTCAGGCATATAAGAACAAAAACTAATATATTCGAACAAGATATAAAAGATAACAAGCAGTGGTGTACATACAACAGGGGGCCCTCAAATGGAATGATGTCGGTTTTTCAAGCCAGAACATAAGAACATGTTGGCCCTGATTTACTAAAGTTTTCCCGGCAGGTTTTCCTCGAGTTACGCGCCCACATTGTGTCGCACGCGACATGCGACACAATTTGCGACAGTCTGTGCCCCAAGAAGATTTAAGGCTTCTCAAAATCCTCAAATTTTTCACAAAAACCTGAAAAGGGTGTGTGGCCTCCGATGAAAGGAGGTGTGGTCCAAACAAAAGGGGAGTGTCCCCGACAGTTTTGTGGTGGACTTGAGCTCTGAAAAACCCCAGAGCAGTTGTAAAAAAATGGAAATGTAGGGAAAAGTGCAAAACGTAGGAAAAGTTAATAAATACCGTGGGGAAAATTAAAACTCACAAACAGAACTACACTCCAGTTTTAGGAAATCAGCGCCATTATTTCCTTTAAATTCCTGGACCCAATTCCCCATCCTTGTGTTTGCTAACATTACAGATCATCTGGAAAGGACGCTCTTGTATGACTTTTGCTGCCTGGTTGACTTATGTTCAGCTTTGGCATAAATACTTGGACAGCTCCCGATATACATGCATATATATATACAGGGTCACACCTTTTTTTTTTTTTTTTTTTTTTTACAAGGGAAGTCAATGAGCACTGTAGGTATGTGTATGGAAATTGATGTTACCAGGCCTTACTGTGAGGAGTACAATAAAAATAAAGCACCATGTAGCGTACAGCCTTGACCCTCTGTAGCAGATCCTGTATGTGTGAACGCATCCTTAGGGTCTATTCGCTTGCGGAATTCTGCCTCAAATTAAAGCCCATAGACTTCAATGGGATTCCGTACTCCCTTTCACACTTCTGAATTTCCACCAGCGGAAATTCAGAAGTGTGAATGGGAGTGCAGAATCCCATAGAAGTCTATGGGCTTTAATTTGAGGCGGAATTTCCGCCTGCAATTTGTTTCCAATCTGCCTCCATTCTGCGTTGGGTAAAAATCCACCTTCAAATGAGAGTCCCATTGAAGTCAATGGGATTCGGCAGCAAAAATCCACCTGAAGAAAGAGCACCACCATTCTTCAGGCGGAAATTTGAAAACGAAAATTCCGCTCACAAATTCCGCTTCAAAAATTACAAAGTGTGAATGGGTGCATGGAAAACCTATTGACTTGCAGGTATATTTTAGTAAGCAGAATTTATGTCTGCAATTTCAAAGCGGAATTGGCAGCTGAAATTCTGTAGTGTGAACCTAGCCTTATAATGAACGCTGAGCTGGTCAACTGTTGGTGTCTGTTACAATAGACACCAAGCAGAGGCAGGAAGGGACAATCATATTGTGGCAGAACCTGCACTTAGGAACCTCCTGCACTGGCGTCATAATATCAGCTGGACATGCAGATCTTTATTATGGTCCAGGACTGTAAAACCCGACAGCCCATAATATATGTAGTAATCTCTAAAATGCATTTCAGATACATTGAGTTTTCTGTTCTCACAATTGTAAATATATAGAGAATAATGAGTTCTGCCTGCACATCCCTATCACATGGTCAGACATCTGCCATTCCCGCTCACATTGGCGGCAGGTTGGTTTCTAAGTTTATACTACCGATCCCATTGGGAATACGCGGCAAACATTTCTATGACAGTTTGGATTTTGGGCTTCTCAGCTGCAGCTAAACATAGTCTGTGTTCTCTGCTTTATTTTTATTGCCTAGAATCCAATCTCCCGCATTAGCAGCAATTCCTTATGAACTGTCAGCTGGTTGGGAAGCTCCAATTTCTATTGTGATTTTCTGCTACATTTGCTCCAGTCACAGAGGGTATACAGAATATGTTTTTCTCACATAAGAAAATAACACATTGAAGCATAGCTGCTGCTGATATACAAATGCATGAGGTCTATTTTTTGCTAGCACTGCATTGCACTATTCCATTTTATCTAAGATTTTTTTTTCACGCTATTAATCAAAAGTAGCTACATGAAGTCATTTATGACAGACACACAAATCGCTAATATTCCTTCCCTGATTTCCTGTACAATGTGCCCCAAGGTACTCAGCTATTATAAATTCCACCATGTGCAGACATTAATGTGGAACACATGTAGAAGTGCATGTAGAATTATAGGTCAGTGGACATGCCTGAAGATAAAAGATGAAAATAATGTAAAGGGGCTATGTGTTCTTGACAGACACTACTCACATTGTGTTACTGTCCACTGGATATGACATGAAAGGGACGGCCTGATTCAGTAACAGACTGACCATTTGGGCAATAAGCCAATTGGCACCTGCCCTGCATCTAGAAAATACACTGCCAATCTTTATGGACGGTTGAAGCCCATGACCCTTCTTGCAGTAGGTATTCTTAGTTTGCCCCTGGTCTTGATCATTGACCCATTCACACTGCAGAATTTCTGTGGCAGTGCTGTTACTTCTTTTAACAGAATTAAGCTTGGACTGCATTGGTGATGATGCAGGTCTATGTGGTCCTAGCGCCTATGAATTTTGGCAATGGCCGCCCAGATATAAACTCTGACCCAGAATATTATTGGGCCGGAGATTCTGCAGTGTGAACATACCCGAAGACAATGTTCACATGAGTGTGATTTGCTGCAGTTAAATCCAACTCTAAAGCCCAAATCCACACGTATTCTGCTTCCAACTCAATGGCCCTTATTTACTATTGCAAACCTGACATGTATTGTCGGGTTGTGCATCAGATTCTGGCTAAAAAAAAAAATTGTGGGGTATTAAAACCCACAAAGAAACCTACACTCCACTCTTAGTAAATCAGGGCCAATGTCTTTTCCAAGTAAAAATTGCCTACTATTAACCTGTTGGTAGGCCCGTGGAAATTTCGGTCCCCGCCGTGCGCCGGGCGGGGACTAGACCAGGATGCCTGCTGAAATCATTCAGCAGGCACCGCGCGGAAATCCCTTGGGTGGGTCGTGAGACCCCCCCCCCCATGTAGGCGATCGCCGCAAATTGCCAATCAATTCAGATCGACAATTTGCAGCGAATCCTGGCAGATCGGGTCGCTGATGGTTTCTGACCCGATAGCCCAGAAAATAGGTATGATCGGAGCTGACAGCCCCAATCATCCTAAAGGATAGGAGTGAGGTGGCAGGGGTGCCAACTACTTCTATCCCCTTGCCATTGGTTGGTTAGGACTGACCAACCAATGGCAGTTGTTGGCGGGGGGTTAAAGTTGAAATCCCCACTCTGCCCAGTCCTCGATGTTGGGGCAGAGCGGGGGGAAGATGGCGGTGGGTGCCGGAGCAGCAGGACCGGCGGCAGGCAGCGGCGGGACCGGTGGCAGTAAGGAGGCGGTGGTGGAGGCAGCAGTGAAGATCAGTGGTAAGAGATCTTCACTGCTGCCTTCTAGGAATTGCCAAACTACAACTCCCAGGCATGCTGGGAGTTGTAGTTCTGTAACATCTTGAAGGGCTACAGTTTGGACACCACTGCCCCAAACTGTGGTCTCCAAACTGTGGCCCTCTAGATGTTGCAAGACTACAACTCCCAACATGTCCTTCGGCTGTCTGAGCATGCTGGGAGTTGTAGTTTTGCAACAACTGGAGGCACACTAGTTGGGAAACACTTAGGTTAAGTAACAAACTCAGTGTTTTGCAACCAGTGCTCCTCCAGCTGTTGCATAACTGCAACCCCCAGCATGCACGGACAGCCAAAGGTCATGCTGGGAGTGTTATTAGTTTGCCTCCAGCTGTTGCATAACTACAAGTCCCAGCATGCCCTTCAGCTGTCACTGCATGCTGAGAGTTGTAGTTTTTGCAACAGCTGAAGGCACACTGGTTGCAAAACACAGAGTTTGTTACCTAACTCTGGGTTTTGCAACCAGTGTGCCTCCAGTTGTTGCATAACTACAACCCCCAGCATTGCATTCTGGGAGTTGTAGTTTTGCAACAGCTGGAGGTTCCCCCCCCCCACCCCCCATGTGAATGTACTGGGTACATTCACACAGGCAGGGGTATACAGCGAGTTTTTCACTGCAAGTTTGAAATGCAGCTAATTTTCCACTGCAGCTCAAACTCTCAGCGGGAAACTTGCTGTAAACCCCCACCCGTGTGAATGTACCCTAAAAACACTACACTACACAAAATAAAGGGTAAAACACTACATATACATATACCCCTACACAGTCCCCCCCCCCCCCCCCAAATAAAAAAAAAATGTCTCGTTCGACACTGTTTCCTAAATGGAGCTTCCGGATGTTGCAAAACAACTCCCATTATTGCCAGCCTTTGACCGTCCAGGCATGCTGGGAGTTTTGCAACAGCTGGGCTGGAGGCACCCTGTTTGGGAAACACTGCAGTAGGGTATTTTTGGTATGGGAGGCAAGTGTAATTCTTGCCTCCGGGTCTGTCCCTTAGCAAATCCCTTATTTAGGCCTCAAATGCGCATGGTACTCTTTCACTTCAAAGCCCTGCCGTAATTCAAGGCAAAAGTTTAGAGCCACATATGGGGTATTTCCGTATTCGGGAGAAATTGCCTAACACATTTTGGGGGCTTTTTCTCCTTTTACCCCTTTTGAAAAGCTAAAGATGGGGTCTACTCCAGCATGTTATTGTAAAAAAATTTCATTTTTTACACTAACATGCTGGTGTTGCCCCATACTTTTCATTTTCACATTCGTAACACAATTTCTCCTGAGTATGGAAATACCCCATATGTAGACGTAAAATGCTCTGTGGGCGCACAACAAGGCTCAGGAGTGAGAGCGCAATGTACATTTGAGGTGATTTGCACAGGGGCTGCTGTTCGTTACAGCGGTTCTGACATAAATGCAAAAAAATAAAACTACACCCCTCATGGAACATAATAAGGGGTATAGTGAGCCTTAACACCCCACAGGTGTTTGAAGAATTTTCATTGAATTTGGATGTGAAAATGAAAAATTTGTACTTTTTCACTAAAATGCTGGTGTAATCCCAAATTTTTCATTTTCACAAAGTGTAATAGGAAAAAAACACCCTAAAATTTGTAACCCCATTTCTTCTGAGAATAGAAATACCCCATAAGTGGATGTAAAGTGCTCTGCGGGCAAACTACAATGCTCAGAAGAGAAGGAGCACCATTGGGTTTTTGGAGAGAGAATTTGTCTGGAATTGAAGGCCATGTGCGTTTACAAAGCCCCCATGGTGCCAGAACAGTGGACCCCCCCACATGTGACCCCATTTTGGAAACTGCACCCCTCACGTAAAGTAATAAGGGGTGCAGTGAGCATTTACACCCCACAGGTGTCTGACAGATCTTTGAACAGTCGTCAGTAAAAATGAAACATTTTATTTTTCATTTGCACAGCCTACTTTTCAGAAGATCTGTCAAGAGCCAGTGTGATGTATATGCTCACTGCACCCCTTATTACATTACGTGAGGGGTGTAGTTTCCAAAATGGGGTCACATGTGGGGGGGTCCACTATTCTGGCACCATGGGGGCTTTGTAAACGCACATGGCCCCTGACTTCCATTCCAAACAAATTCTCTCTCCAAAAGCCCAATGGTGCTCCTTCTCTTCTGAGCATTATAGTTCACCCGCAGAGCACTTAACATCCACATATGGGATATTTCCATACTCAGAAGAAACGGGGGTTAAAATTTTGGGAGCATTTTGAAAAACGTGGGGTAACACTAGCATTTTAGTGAAAAAAATAAAATTTTTCATTTTCACGTCCAACTTTAGCAGAAATTTGTCAAACACCTGTGGGGTGTAAAGGCTTACTGTACCTTTTGTTACGTGCCTTGGGGGTGTTGTTTCCCACATAGTGTGCCCTGTGGAGCTTTTTTTTTTAGATGTTCTGGCACCATAGGGACTTCCCAAATGCGACATGCCCCTCAAAAACCATTTCAGCAAAATGTTCTTTCCAAAAGCCAAATGGGGCATTTTCTCCTATTACCTCTTGTAAAAATTTTAAATTTTGGCAAAAAAAACAGCATCTTAATAAAAAAAACAAATTTCATTTAAACATCCGACTTTAACAAAAGTCTTCAAACACCTGTGGGGTGTTAAAACTCACTGTACCCCTTGTTATGTCCCTTGAGGGGTGTAGTTTCCAAAATAGTATGCCATGTGTTTTTTTTTTTTTTTGCTGTTATGGCACCATAGGGGCTTCCTACATGTGACATGCCCCCCGAAAACCATTTCAGCAAAATTTTCTTTCAAAAAGCCAAATGTGGCTCCTTCTCTTCTGAGCATTGTAGTGCGCTCACAAAGCACTTCACGTCCACACATGGGGTATTTCCATACTCATACATTTTCTCCTATTACCCGTTGGTTAATTTGGTGAAAAAAATGCATTTTAGTGAAAAAAATATTATTTTTAATTTACACATCTGAGTTTACCAAAAAATGTCATCAAACACCTGTGGGGTGTTAAGGATCACTGTACCCCTTGTTACGTGTCATGAGGGGTGTAGTTTCCAAAATAGTATGCCATGGGGGGCATTTTTTGCTGTTATGGCACCATAGGGGTTTCCTAAATGTGACATGCCCCCCAAAAACCATTTCAGCAAAATTCACTTTCCAAAATCCCGTTGTTGCTCCTTCCCTTCTGAGCCCTCTAGTGCACCCACAGAGCACTTTACGTTCACATATGAGGTATTACCTTACTCTAGAGAAATTGGGTTACACATTTTGGTGGGCTTTTTCTCCATTTACTCCTTGTAAAATTTATAAACTGGGTCTAGTTTACTTGTTAGTGTAAAAAAATTGAGATTTTGAATTTTCTACCTCACTTTTCTGCTACTCCTGTGAAACACCTAAAGGGTTAACAAACTTTCCGAATGTCATTTTGAATACACTGAGGGGTGCAGTTTTTATAATGGGGTCATTTATGGGGTATTTTTAATATGAAGGCCCCTCAAATCCCCTTCAAAACTGAAGTGGTCCCTGAAAAATTCAGATTTAGAAAATTTTGTGAAAAATCTGAAAGTTGCTGCACTACTTTGAAGCCCTCTGATGTCTTCCAAAAGTAAAAACATATCAACTTTATGATGCAAACATAAAGTAGACATATGGTATATGTGAATCAATATATAATTTATTTGGTATGTCTATTTTTCTTACAAGCAGAGAGCTTCAAAGTTAGAAAAATGCAACATTTTCAAATTTTTCATGAAATTTTGGAATTTTTCACCAAAAAATGATGCAGGTAGCGACGAAAATTTACCATTATGTAAGTAGAATATGTCACGAAACAACAATCTCGGAATTAAATTCATAAGTAAAAGCATCCCAGAGTTATTAATGTTTAAAGTGACAGTGGTCAGATGTGCAAAAAAGTACTGTGGATAGTGCTGGAGAAAATATCTGACAGTTTTTCTTTAAGGTGAAAATGGGCTTGGTCCTTAAGGGGTTAAAGGAGTTGTCCTCCATAAGTTGATTTTAGTACGTATCTGACAGACAGTAATGGACATGCTTAGGAAGAATCAGTGCTTGTCTTGGGGCTAAATGGCTTTGCTGTGAGATTACCATAAAACTGAGGCTATCTTTTTATGAAATGGCTACTACAAATCCCATCATTCCTTGTTCGTAAGTGTGAGGTCACTTTTCTCTCTCCCACACATCAGCCACCCCACTCATTGAAACACATCTGTGATCCCTTTAATGCAATAGACCAGTGTTTTCTGACCAGGGTGTCTGCAGCTGTTGCAAAAACAGAATCATGAGTCATGACTCATCAGGACCTGCACTCTGCCATTGGGATTTACAGCACCAGCTAGATAAGTGTATAGTTTGCCACTTCAAATTCACACCAGTGTCTGACCTCATCATTGCGCATAGGGCACCCACAACATCACCAGCCAGCACTGTAAAACAGGTTGTGACCCAGAGAAACCACATTACTACCTTCAGTAGGGCAGCTTCTCTGTCACTGTTTATGTTTATTGTTTACCCTTAAATTATTTTTAAAAATGTGATTAATCTTCTAAAAACAAGTACTCTTTTGAAATGCGCCAACATGAATACATACATATATAAAATGTTTCCTTTTTTGAAACATTGGATTACATATTTGGAGCTGATATTTTGATGTTCTTATAAAAAATTTTGGGCTGATTGTATAAGTCTCTCGGAAGAGTTTTCATTCTATTGAATCAAAGTCATCTTTTGTGTTCAGGCTTACTGAATAATTTTTTGGACATACTTGATATTGCTGCTTTTTGCCTCGCCATTTACACTGCTTAGCAGGCATGGCCATTGTCTTTGGCACTTGTATTAGAACCTTTTTCGTTCCAGCACTCCATCATAATAATGCTGTGTTACATTTTAAACAGGTTTATTTATATGATGGCTCTAAGGCATTCATTATGCAGTATTTCTGAAAAATGTTCTATCTGTTTCCTGTAAGGATCCTTGAGGAAAATAATAATGAAGCGTAGATAAATAGGAATTAAGCAGAACTGCATTTCACCACCATTATTAGGTGACTGGATTTATAGCTATTAAAATCTAAAACATATACTGTATCAAACCAAATGAAAAACAAACAACAATGGAAATACTTCTTCAAGAATGGAAGAGGATCATCTATCTATCTATCTATTATAGTAAAATTATGTAGTAAAATTCCCTTGTGACCACCCTCCGGCTACTTACAGTAAAATAATTAAAATAATAATAAAAAATAAAATAGCAATACTGCTGCTAGTGATCAAAAGTAGTGATAATAACAGATGATTAGAAAGGCATTATGCGCCTTGTAGTTAGTTGAAAGTAAATGTTTGTCTTTGTAAGGCAGTATGGGACTTGTAGTCGCCATAGTAGTTAATCACTCATATGCATATTGTAATCCTATGGTAGTGCAGATGCCGTTGTAGATACTAAGGTATTGCATGTAGATGCTTAATAGAATGAAATGGCTTTTCACTCTTCCACATATACAGCAAGATAATGAAAGTCAAATGGTGTGCTGCACCTCTCACCTATCCCGGTAGTGTTCGCAGCCCGGGAGATAGCAGGTCAGTGAGGCTCCACTTGGCACTGGTCCTAGAGTTGGCTGCGCTCCTCACACTGGATTGTACTGTTATAAGCTGACAGCCTGCCGCTCCGTCCGGAGATGCTTGCAGAAATCGTCCTGCGTGCGGCTGTCCTGAAAGAAACTTCTTGTGAAGCGGCACAGGTGTTGTAGCGGGGATGAGTAGTTGCGATGTCCTCGTGTATCCACGTAGGAAGTTGTTTGATTGACAGGGCACTGTCATATCAAAGCAGCAGTATATGATTATACATATATTAAGGTATAGGCTGGACGCGTTTCAAGACCTCCGTGGGTCTTTTCTTCAGCAGCTTATTCAGTAAATAAGGTAATTTCTTTATTCTTGTCCCTAGCTGTCGCTTGGTGCTGCCAACATAAATTTTGGCACAGGGACAAAGGATTCCGTATATTACACCCTTAATTTTATAGTGGATGTGATATTTTATTTTATATTGGGTGTTATCCACCTGGTTCTGAACCATTAAAGTAGGGGAACTGTTGTTCATGACTTTGCATGCACTGCATTGTCTACACAGGTAAAACCCATTTTTTGACTGAAGAAATGTTTCTGTGGGGTTTCTTGATGTTATAGTCTTCTTAATAGTGAGGGCAATCCCTTTACCAACATTCTGTGATGTTTTATACACGAAGGAGGGGGCATTTGGGATGAGATCTCCCACAATTTTGTCACTTTTCAAGAGGTCTCAATGTTGTTTCACTATTTTGCGCAATA
Organism: Hyla sarda; assembly: GCF_029499605.1. Lineage (NCBI taxonomy): Eukaryota > Metazoa > Chordata > Amphibia > Anura > Hylidae > Hyla > Hyla sarda. Next base: position 457,508,450 of record NC_079190.1, read on the forward strand.
GGAAACTATGTTTACTATACTGGGTGATGATTGGTATCTTGATTTTTGGACCCCGAACATTATCCAGATTTTCTTCATGTGGTTGATTAGTCCGTTCTTTTGATATTAAGGGTTCCTTCCTGGTCTCCCGTATCTGTTTTATGTGTTCTCAAGTTGTTCCTCCTCATATCCCTTGTTTATAAAAAACGTTCATACATTTTTACATTACATATCTTGAAAAGTGACAAAATAGTGTGAGACCTCATCCCAAGTGCCCCCTACTTCGTGTATGAAAAATCACAGAATGTTGGGAGCTGGATAGCCCCCACTATTAAGAAGACTATAACATCAAGAAACCCCACAGAAACATTTCTTCAGTCAAAAAATGTTTTTTTCCCATGTAGACAATGCGGTGCATGCAAAGCCATGAACAACAGTTTCCCTACTTTAATGGTTCAGAACCAGGTGGATAACACCCAATATAAAATAAAACATCACATCTACTGTAAAACTAAGGGTGTAATATATGGGATCCTTTGTCCCTGTGCCACAATTTATGTTGGCCGCACCAAGCGACAGCTAGGGACAAGAATAAAGGCACACCGTTTCAATATCCAAAGGGGATATGAAGGACATACTTTATCCATTCATTATAGGGAAACGCTATCAGTCTAATGTAGGATCAACATTCTTTGGCATTGAAAAAGTGGTACCCCCTCGGAGGGGGGGGGGGGGTCGATTTTATTGCACAACTTTCAAGAACAGAATCTAAGTGGATATACAACTTAAACTCATTGAATCCATATGGACTCAATTCAGAATTTGAATTATGTGGCTTTCTGTGATGTGACATAATATTCCTGCCAGTAGTTCTCATTTGCATGTACTTCATGTAGATTCAAATTCCTACAAATACGGACAACAGCGGGTTAACCTCTAGCGTGATTGCACTGACTAGTATAAGAACAGACAGCAGTACCACAATCACTACTCCAAACTAAGGAAACCAAGATACAGTTTTCGAAACGTGTCTAGGTATTGTGGAGCATAGGAGCCTTTGTAGTGCCGTCACTACCCAACAACTAACCCGGAAGTCGCAAGCAGATAGGTTGAGATGCCACCGGCCGGGGCGTTCTCCCACTGCACTAGCAGAGGATTTGACCTGGATAATATGCACTGGATCTACAAGGAACATCATAAGAATCACGGTACATGGGACCGAAGCAGTGTGCCGGACATCGTAGCAACTATGGCCGGTAATGTACTGATCTCATTAATTGCGTTTTAACTCATCCACTGCGGATTCACATACTTGTGAAGTCCATACCTCCAATTAGGAACAACGCAAGGTTCCTAGTTTCTGAGGATAAATATTGGTTATGTTTTGTTTGTTTTTAGAGTGAATACAGGTATGTAAAAGGAACGGTTATTGAGCATAGCATTTACCCAGACGGCTAATAACCCTGTAAACCTGTAGACCACTAGGTATAACTCCAGTACCTACATGCATGTTATTGAAAACCAATGCCCTCTAGAATAAATCAAGATCAAATAACCATTCTATTTGGTCTACTCAAACAGATCTAACAGTTTACACCATTTCCACTGCAACTTCTCTGCATATACCTGCTCTAATGACAAGCTCTCTACTGTGACAAATTTACCACTGTCTCAGATCTCAGGTGTGCATTAGTAATGTTATCATATATCACTCTTTCTGTAATATATTCAAATTTGCGATATTTCACGAATATATAGACGAATATTCGTCCTATATTTGCGAATTTCACTTATTTATTATATTTGCATATTCGTGTATTCGAGGAAGAAAACAGTGAGGGGGTGGACAACTTTACTGTTGGTTGCTAGGGATGTTGTTGATAACCTCTGACAAGTGTATTTGCATCATTCTAATTGGCCCACAAGTGAAAAGAAGGAATATGCGAATATTCACATATGCGAAACAAAAATCGAAATGTGAATATTCGCGCCCAACACTAATCAGTACTTACTATTTCTTTATTAATATATATTGCAGTATTAGTGCAACATACAGGGACGTCTGCTTATAGTACAGCTGTAGCTAGGTTAATCCAGGTTGTCACCTGATGCAAGCGCTTGTGTTTTATATATCTTATTTATTATTATTATTTTACTGTAAGTAGCCAGAGGGTAGTCACAAGGGCCCTGTGACATACCCAAGGGAATTTTACCACATAATTTTACTATAATAAATATCTGGCTTTAATTTGAGAAGCAAATCTACTGTATTTTAATACTGTATTCCTCTCCTTATTTATTTGTATTATACATACCAATATGTGAGTTACCTGCCCGAAAGGGGATAGGTAACTTTGACTGCCTGGACTGGTGGGGCAGTCAGGGGTTAAGCGAAGGGGTTGGGCCGACCAGAGGGAGTGTAAAGGGTGGGTGGTACTTGTAGTCCCCTTCTCTGGGTATAAAAAGTTAGTAAGTTCCCTTCCTCTCCCTCTTTGTGTCTTACCAGTGTCCCTGGGGAATCTTGTTGCCGGTAGATGATATTAAGCGGATTGGTAGATGGCACTGTACCTGCTATGCAAGGTATGGTTGCCCGGAGCTTCTGCTTTAATTTTCCTTTTTCAGGATCATCAAGGGCGACCAACTGTTTTGTGGGCCATTCCTATATCGCCAGGGCGTTGCAACGAGCGGAGTGTCGCCCGGGTGGAAGATCATTTGGATTCAGGGATGTGATCGTCCACTGGCGTGGTACTAGGGGTATGAGGTCTTGGGTACTCTCAGAGTCTGTGGATTTGGCGAGATCGGTTCATTCCCCCCTCGTGTTGGTCATTCACGCAGGGGGGAACGATCTGTGCTTTGTACGGGTCCCAGAACTCATAGCCTCTGAGCGCACAAACCGTCTCTGCAGTCTCGGTCAGATGTTCTACTCCATATAGAAGCGCCGTTTGCCGATCCCAGTGGTGAGTGCGGATTTGTCTTTTTTCTTCTACGCACTGATGATATCTCATATCTATATCTAGATAGCAAAAAAGGAATTGATTGCAGCACACCAAGTATATATATATATATATATATATATATATATATATATATATATATACACAAATAGAGATAACTACTGTATCTATTTTTGCATCTGTTGCACTTTTTAGAGGTCCATTGACAAGGTGACAGAGCATCCATCAGAACTGAAAAGTGGAACAGCAGAAATGAGTGCTATTTGGCATTGTTTAGGTCTAGTCTACACAACTGACCTTCAGGCCATATAGATATCAATAGATAAATATTAGTTTATGCTACAGTACAGGTATGGTACAGGGACATTTGTCATTCCACCCATCTTCAGAAAACTCAGTGGGTTTACCTTCAAACCTACAGAAAGCCATGAACAGCATTATTGAGAGTTGTGCCAAATTCAGTGACAGCATAGACCTCAATAGCACACAATATCATTATGTCTTAGGGAGACAGTTTGTGACTCCTGCATAATCTTTCCGCATGCTGTGTCCCAATTTTCTTATCTTGGCTGCGCTGTACAATACTATAGAAAATAAAGACTTGTTTGTGGCTGTGACATTGGGAGGTGATGCTACCTAACAATCTCTGAAAAGTAACATACGCTCAGTGACATAGCAGGATAGTGCAGAGATTGAAATTACACCCAGACCAATTGTCAGCGTGGGATCCTGCAACATACAGATGTGTCCAGACTTACTTTTCCTTCAATTTAGTTAAATTGACACTGTTATTTACAAAGACTTTCACGCAATGTAGATAATACCATTATAGGTATATTTGTCAATTACATTGGTTAAAAAATGTGTATGTTTTTGGTTACAAAAATGCTGTCTTGTCCCTGCAGGTATTGCCTGTGTGTCTCAGCTGGGACAAAATAGAGGAAGTGTTGGTGAACAAGTAAGGCTCTGTGCACTGAGGACAAGCAGGGCTCTGTACACTGAGGACAAGCAGGGCTCTGTACTCTGAGGATAAGCAGGGCTCTGTGCACTGAGGACAAGCAGGGCTCTGTACACTGAGGACAAGCAGGGCTCTGTACATTGAGAAGAAGCAGGGCTCTGTACACTGAGGACAAGCAGGGCTCTGTACACTGAAAAGAAGCAGGGCTCTGTACACTGAGGACAAGCAGGGCTCTGTACACTGAGAAGAAGCAGGGCTCTGTACACTGAGGACAAGCAGGTCTCTGTGAACTGACAACAAGCAAGGCTCTGTGCACTGAGAAGAAGCAGGGCTCTGTATACTGAGGACAAGCAGGGCTCTGTACATTGAGAAGAAGCAGGGCTCTGTACACTGAGGACAAGCAGGGGTCTGCACACTGAGGACAAGCGGGGCTCTGTGCACTGAGGACAAGCAGGGTTCTGTACACTGAGGACAAGCAGGGCTCTGTACATTGAGAAGAAGCAGGGCTCTGTACACTGAGGACAAGCAGGGCTCTGTACACTGAGGATAAGCAGGGCTCTCTACACTGAGGACAAGCAGGGCTCTGTACACTGAACAGAAGCAGGGCCCTGTACACTGAGGACAAGCAAGGCTCTGTACACTGAGAAGAAGCAGGGCTCTGTACACTGAGGACAGGCAGGTCTCTGTGCACTGAGGACAAGCAAGGCTCTGTGCACTGAGAAGAAGCAGGGCTCTGTATACTGAGGACAAGCAGGGCTCTGTACACTGAGGACAAGCAATGTGCTGTACACTGAGAGGAAGCAGGGCTCTGTACACTGAGGACAAGCAGGGCTCTGTGCACTGAGGACAAGCAGGGCTCTGTAAACTGAGAACAAGCAGGACTCTGTACATTGAGAAGAAGCAGGGCTCTGTACACTGAGGACAAGCAGGGCTCTGTACACTGAGGATAAGCAGGGCTCTGTACACTGAGGACAAGCAGGGCTCTGTACACTGAGGACAAGCAGGGCTCTGTACACTGAAAAGAAGCAGGGCTCTGTACACTGAGGACAAGCAGGGCTCTGTACACTGAGAAGAAGCAGGGCTCTGTACACTGAGGACAAGCAGGTCTCTGTGCACTGACAGCAAGCAAGGCTCTGTGCACTGATAATAAGCAGGGCTCTGTATACTGAGGACAAGCAGGGCTCTGTACACTGAGGACAAGCAGGGCTCTGTACATTGAGAAGAAGCAGGGCTCTGTACACTGAGGACAAGCAGGGGTCTGTACACTGAGGACAAGCAGGGCTCTGTACACTGAGGACAAGCAGGGTTCTGTACACTGAGGACAAGCAGAGCTCTGTACATTGAGAAGAAGCAGGGCTCTGTACACTGAGGACAAGCAGGACTCTGTACACTGAGGATAAGCAGGGCTCTGTACACTGAGGACAAGCAGGGCTCTCCCCACCGAGGATAAGCAGGGCTCTGTGCACTGAGGACAAGCAGGACTCTGTTCAGTGAGGACAAGCAGGGCTTTATGCACTCAGGACAAGCAGAGCATAAACCACTGAGACCCCAGAGATCTCCAGAAAGAGGGAGAGTTTTTTCATAACTGAAATACCTTTTTAACACAAAAACTCTCATATGGGTGCAATGCACATCCCGACCACTAGGTGGCCATACAGATATGTATGGCATAAAAAACTTCTAACAGAATATTACAAAATCATGTTGTTCTAAGATGGTCATGTCTGATATTGTGACTAACATAGTGGGATATACTGACCATGAAGAAATGTAAGGGGTAATGTTTCTGCTCAAGGAGAGTGTCATAAGTATTGTGGAGACATATAGGTCATTAATGCTCCACTGGGAATATATTCCCAGTTACATTCCGTGGCTTGGCATACATTCCCTGTTATGCTACTTTCACACTGCCATCATGATCATGCCTGCTCTTGACCCGCTATTCATCAATAACGGATCATGAATGAACGGATCAAATTACTGATCACAATGGTTCATAACGGACATTCTGTTAAAATGACGAATATTGGCCATCCATTGTGATCCGTTATTTTTTGCTAATTTTAACCCCTTTTTTTCCCGGGTTGAGAGGCTTCACTGAGCATGCTCAGTAGCAATAACATATCATAACGGAATATACAAATAATGGGTACTAACGGATGGTCATTTGTGGTCATCAGTCATCCATAGACTTCAATGTCAAAATGTTAACGTCCGTTATTCAACCGTTATTTTTGATGGGACAAAATTTGGTGCATGCATCATTTTTTGTCCCTTCACAATAACGGACGTCATTCATAAAGAAGTATAACTGGTGACAACGGATGGTTAAAAAATCCCATTGACATGAATGAGATTCTTTGATGGCCGTTTTCACGGTTTTACAATGGAAGATAATGATGGGAAAATTTACAGGGCGACAAGGTAGTGTGAGAGGGGCCTTAGTTTAAAGACTCCTGCTTGGAGTGAAACACAGATTTTAAATGGACACTCCGCTGCTAGACATCTTATCCCCCATCCAAAGGATGGGGTTTAAGTTGTCTGATCAAAGGGGTTCCACTTCTGGAGCCCCCTGCAATCTCCCGCAGCACACGGCGTACTAAACAAATGCTGGGTTCCTGTGGCAGTGGTTGTGATGTCACGGCCATGGCCCTCGTGACGTCTTGCCATGCTCCCTCCATTCATGTCTATGAGAGGGGGCGTTTCGGCCAGCATGCCCCCTCCTATAGACATGAATGGAGGGGCATGGCGTGACGTCACGAGGGGCGTCACGATCACAGGCTCCAGCTCCGAGCGTTCTGAGCAAAATGTTCAGAACGCTGGAGAACCGGAGTACCCCTTTAAGTGTAAACTACCTAGAAAAGGTGGTGAGAGTGCTGCTTTGCATATCCTTTCTTCCCAGAATTTCCAGTGGAGCAATAATGGTGCATAATTCTGCACACTTAATTATGACTCTCTCCTCAAGGAGAAACCTTAACCCTTTGGATCCTCTTGGAAAGAGGATCCTCATGGATCTGAGGAATTCAGAAGGCATGCCGTGCCTTATAAACCAACACTGGGACCCTCCCCATGTAACGTCAGCACCACTGCTATATAAGAACTGATATACTGTACATAGTATTTCACTGTTTAGGGCCCCAGTGATGACTTTTCAAATGGTGTAATAGCTTAAAGTTATATTTTAGGTTGAAGTGAAACTTTTGTTGGTATGAAGCTTTAAATTGGCCAATTTTGCGTTTTTTTTTCCAAACAATCCACTGTAAGTATTATGAAGTAATGTAAAGCAGCTCTGCTACGAGCACATACAATAGAAGCCGCCTGTGCTAAAATATTAAGTTAATCAGAGTTATCTGTGCTTGAAATTGGGATTGTTGCGAAACCCAGGTGACTATAAAAAGCTGAGGAACAGCACTAAATCATAGAGCATTACACATGACCAGATCTTTGATGACTTCTAAATTTCACTGCTTATAAAATGTTGATGTGCTCCGCTAAATCTAAATTATGATGTGAACTGTGTTCGAAATAAAATTGGTCAAGTGCTTAACAGTATTATATGCACGCAATTTGTGAATGGGTCATAAAAGCTGCAAACTGTCAATGTGATACAAAAAAAAATGCAAAAAGGTCTCCTAAATCAACATGGAAAAGTAGGAAACTTCCAGAATTAGAATAAAAGTGAAAAAGTTTCATTTGACATCTGAACCGCACACTGTTCTGTGGTCTCATTCCTGGTCTTTTGTGTAGCAGGCCTATTGAGTTCAATGGACCTTATGTAGTCTATTAGGAGTTTTGGTCTATTTCCTAAACATAAGCTGTTTGATGGGACTGACAGAATACATTTGGTAAATGGGCCAAGTTTAACCATTTGTAGACGATGTTCAGTCTAGGGATGTCCCAATGCCATTTTTAAAGACCAATTACAAAGAACAATACTTTTTTCAAGAACTCACTGATACCAATTACCAATACTTTTTTGTAATGTCATGTGCAGAAGTGGCCCTAGACTTTGTAAAGTCTTAAAGGAGTGCTCCGGTCGAAAACTTTATTATTATTATTATTTTTTTTTTTTATTACCCGGTGGCAGAAAGTTAAACAGATTTGTAAATTAATTCTATTAAAATATCTTAATCCTTCCAGTACTTATTAGCTGCTGAACACTACAGAGGTAATTCTTTTCTTTTTGGAACACAGAGCTCTCTGCTAAATCACGAGCACAGTGCTCTCTGCTGACATCATGACCATAGTGCTCTCTGCTGACATCTCTGTCCATTTTAAGAACTGACCATGGTAGGAGAAAATCCTAAAATGGACAGAGATGTCAGATGAGAGCACTGTGCTTGTGATGTCAGCAGAGAGCACTGTGTTCCAAAAAGAAAATAATTTCCTCTGCAGTATTCAGCAGCTAATAAGCACTGGAAATATCAAGATTTTTTTTAATAGAAATAATTTACAAATTTGTTTAACTTTCTGCCACCAGTTGATTTAAAAAAAATAAAAAATGTTTTCCACCAGAATACCCCTTTAAGTGATAATTGAACATGAGAACCTAATTGACACTCATAAGATATGCTCAATTAGTTAGGTAGAAAATCCCCAGTATATGGTAGAAGCACTTAGTAGGGGAGAAAGTAGGTATGTATGAAATCCCCCTCTTAGACAGAATCCCACCCTTAAGTAAGTAACCCCCCCCTATTAGGTAAAAGCCTTGAGAAGATATGTAGGTAGGTTAACCCCCTTATAGGCAGATGCCCCCAGAAGATAGATAGGGAATCCCTCTATTAGGTAGAAGCACCCAGTAGGTATGTTTGGAATTATCTTCTTTTAGATAGGAGCTCTTCGAAGAGAGGTAAGTAGGAAATCCCCTATAAGATTGAACTGCCCAGTAGGTAGGTAGGTAGGAAACCTCCTATTAGGTAGATTTCCTCATTAAGTAGTTTCCTCCCCTTTGAAAGAAAATAATACTAATCTCCTTCCCTCTGCTCTCACACTAAGGCTTCTACATCCTTTACTTTGTAAGGGGTTTTTCTTTGGTTTGCAGGTATTAGGATGGTTATAGTTTTTCAACCTTATGAACTATGAAACTGGATTGGGGTTTATACAGATTCCAATAAAAACCCTATGCTCAGAGCTTCCCTTGTGGCATAAAAAATATATATATATATATATTTTTTTTTTATTTATTTATTATTATTATTATTATTTTTTTTCATTAGCACAAGCTCTGATGTTGACATAACCCCATAAAATGAAGAAAATTTAATATTTCTATTGCCATTAGAGGAGCTCTAAGCCTTCAGATTCATTATTGATTCATTATCAGGGCATGCTGGAAGTTGTAGTTTTGCAACATCTGGAGGTCCAATGAGACCACTTCTATGCAATATATCATATTTATAGATATTTGTATGAGAGACCTAAAGGTACATTCAAACAAATATAGAAAATCCTGGTTTGTTACATTTTGCATTGATCACACACGACACCATATCGACAGTAATGAAAATCTGGGATACATTGTTTGCAGGATTAAAAGTTGCCGGGATACAAACAATCCATCTTTACCTAAGCCTTAACCAAGATCTTATTGCTTTCAGTAATTGCTTTTTTTTTTTTTATTTTTATTTTTTTTCCTCCCCTAATTATATTGCTGAGCAGTTCGCTGTTGTGTGGACATAATGCACTGACAGAAGAGATAATCGCTGCTTATGACTCACATCCAGCGGCTTCCACAGGGAACACTTTACAGGAAGAGGCAGCACTCAAATTGGTTTCAATTGAATATGTTTCTTCAGCTCGTGTATTTGTATATACACAGCAGGTGAAATAAGTATTGAACACATCACCATTTTTCTCACTAAATATATTTCCAAAGATGGTGTTGACATGGTCACCAGATGTTGGTAAAAACCCAAGTAATCCATACAAAGAAGCCAAAATAAATAAGCTCAGATATTAAGTTATGTGTAATAATGTAAAATGACATAGGGAAAAAGTATTGAACACAAGAAAGGGAGACACAAAAGGGCCTGGAAAGCCAAGACAATAGCTGAAATGTATTTGTAATTAAAAAGGAATCCAGACCCTCATCAGTGCAAATTAAGACCAGTTGGTTCAGTCCCAACTGACAGCTCGAAAAAGGTCTCATTGCCGAAGTGTCACACAAGACACATCTCATGATGGGTAAAAGCAAAGAGTTGTCTCAAGACACTCCCAACCTAATTTTTGCAAAACATAACAAAGACATTGGTTACAGGCACATTTCTAAGCTTCTGAATGTTCCAGTGAGCGCTGTTGGGGTCATAATATGGAAGTGGAAAGATGATCATTTCACCATAAATTTGCCTTGACAAGGTGCTCCTCACGAGATGTCAGAGGGGTGAAATGAACTGAAGAGTTAACCTTTAATCTCTGTATGTATGGTCATTATTGTAATCTATAGAGGTTCCAGTGTAGGCCCAGGTCACAAGGACAGGGGACCTACAGTACTTAGGCAGGTTACTCAGACTAGGGTAAGAGCAGGTTCCCCTACCTACCCTTCCCATTATTGTGGCTGCTCTCGAGAAATATCGACATACAGTATATATAATAATTCTATGTCTTGAACTTATACTAACCATGTTTGCGAACATTTAATAAACACTATAATGGAAAATGTTTTTCTTGATTTCTCTATGCCTTACTAAAGATATTCCCACTTCACCCTAGACCGGTACATCTATAACTAAGTACCTCTATGCGCTCTTTATGTAAGGGGTCAACCATATATATATATATATATATATATATATATATATATATATATATCACCACATTGGTTTAACAGATGCATGGATCAGCACACCATGCCTGCATCACACAAAGTTCCCAATCCCAACGCGTTTCTGCAGGTGTATAGATAGGATATTTACACCGCCTATTTTCTCAGGGGAAGCATACAGGGACCTGTGTCGGTATAATTACCATCATTTGTGTAGCATAACTGTGCATACAAAAAATAATAAATACTAAATTGGTCTCAAAGTACACACTACTGGTCACTGTGCAATAATGGACCCCTAAATAAAGCATGATAGTTTCAAACTGTAGCGTCACCATATTCACTCCCATAAATGTACATATTATCAAGCTGGGGTACTGCGTAGCCAAGGACATGACCCCTGGGACCCTCAAGATAACGGCGCTACAATATAGGAATAATGTTCAGACGCTGCAGTGGCAGCGTTCTTGCTGTGTTGCCGGGACTGCCTTACACCCTCCTAAGCAAGAAGTCCCATTTGTTCCATAGAAACATGACCTGGAAGGAACTCTCCCAATGCTATGACTACCACCAATGGACAGGACCATGGACAGCAACATATACCAATCAACTTATAGGTAGGGTAGAGACTTCCAGAAAGTTTGAGACAGTTAGAGTCCATGCACACTAAACTGAATCCGCATGCAGCAGCCGTCTATTTTTTCCGATTCCTTAGCGGGACGTCCGATACAGAATTGCATTCCGACAAAAAAATTTACATGTTTATTCTTCTGGCAGAAACTGCTAACAAAAGCCTATTTGTCAATGGAACTTTTAATGGGGTATTCCGGGCAAAAGCATTTTATCCCCTATCCAAAGGATAGGGGATAAGATGTCTGATCGCAGGGGGCCTGCTGCTGAGACCCCCGCAATCTCCCTGCAGCACCCACATTCTATGCAGGGACTGCATCTCTAGTTTCGGAAACCTCCGGGTTTCCGGGACTGGGGACGTGACGTCACGCCACGCCCCCTCCATGCATGTCTATGGAAGGGGGCGTGACGGCCATCCCCAGTCCCAGAAACCTGCAGGTTTCCAAAACTGGAGATTCAGCAACCGCATAGCATGTGGGTGCTGCAGGGAGATCGCGGGGGTCTCAGCAGCAGGCCCCCTGCGATCAGACATCTTATCCCCTATCCTTTGGATAGGGGATAAAATATTTTTGCCTGGAAATCCCCTTTAATTTCCAAAGCTTTCTGGGGTAAAATTCAGCACAATATAAGGACCAATTCCAGGCAGTGAGGAAATTCCTAGCTATATTTCATGTGCATGAGACCTTACTGTACAGAAATGGAAAAGCACATATGGTTATATAAACAAGAAACACAGAGCATACAACAAATATATAGTTGCTATTACACCTATGAAAGTAGAGGCCCAAGTCAGGTTTCCCTGTCATTATTAATTATGGGTCAGTGTTTCCAAAGCAGGGGGCCTCTAGGTGTTGCAAAACTCCAACTACCAGCATGCACAAAGGCTGTCCGGGCATGGCAAAAGTTGTAGTTTTGCAACAGCTGGAGGCAGCTTGGTTGGAAAATACTGCTATGGGTAGTGCAAACCAGCACAAGGAACCAAGCCTGTATGTTAGTGGTCTCCAAACTGTGAACCTACAGATGTTGCAAAACTACAACTCCCAGCATACCCGGACAGCCGTTCACCAGTCTGTTCCTAGTTAATTCAGTTAGTTTGTGGCTCTACCTTATGTCATTTTCCTTCATGTATGTATTGTTATTGTTTCTCACAGTTTCTCTTCATTTTCCATCTTTTTGAATACCGAACTCATTTTCATCATCAGTCGGTTCCTGTCATATCTTGGTGTGTTACTATTTTTGTTCTTTGTTCCTTTCTCGCGATGATGTGCTTTCATATATTTGTTCTTTTGAATATTTGCTTTGGTCCTACTGTTGTAGAGGTATCTGAATACCGGAACAATAAATTATGTCCATTTCTTTGTGACCAGCTAATGCTGCTACCGCATCCTTACCTTTCTTCAAATGACCAAACATATGATAGAAATAAATAATGCTTATATATGCTACTTTTAACATAATGCATATGCTTTACATGTCTTTTTTATGTGTCCAGCTCCTGTATTTGACTCACAAGTCCCTCTGTTCTGCTGCTCACTCATTCAGACATCCCCTGCTCAGGAAGCGGCGTGTCCGAAGCAAGCACTGAGCCCGCCCTCACCATGCATTCACTTCCTCCCTTAGTATGTTGTGCTGTGCTGGATCTCTTCATTCAATCACTGCAGGCTGCTCTGTAACTCCTTCCTCACTGTTTTTAGACAGAAGTCTGATAAACAGGACAGGAGTGAGCACAGTCCCACCCTCACTTCCTGGACTTTGTTGCAGCCTGTGCTTCAGCTGGGACAAAGAAGATGCTGCAGCCAGGCAGTATTATGTTCTGGATAATATGGTCTTTTTTTTTTTTTTATAAGCGTTGATTTCTTTAAAAAGAAATACATTCTTTTTTATATTTATATTAGAAAGATTAATGCTTGCAAGTTGTACTACAGGTAACAAGTTTTTAATTTGGACAATATCAAATTAAGGACTCCATTTGCTAACAACACAAAGTCAAAACACGCAACACGCTAGCAAACTCTTAACAGGCTGCAGTACACATGACAACCACTGGGTGGCCACACATAGACACAACTAACATAAACATCTCCCAACAGAATATAGCAAAATCATGTTTTTTGTTTTTCAAAGCTGGTCATCTCACGCCACTCAGTGGAAAGCCAAGAGGAAAGATAAAGCAAGATACATCTGTAGTCTTAACAAAAAAATCTTTTTAAATTGCATTTATTTGAATTATTATTTCACCATATTCTTTCTCTGATCCTTTTGCTGTTGACACTTTTACAGCAACTGAATTATCCATTTTACTCATTTTAAATCCACATCTTTTTATTAAATAAAACGTTAAAGAAATCGGACAAGACAGATACAAAGAACGTTTAGTAAGAGGAGGGGATGGAGTCCCACGTCAGGCTTGGCAGCTGTGATAATGATCTATAATTCAATTGAAGATATGCTGCCATCTTAAAAAGAACTTCAAATCTCTCCCCGTGTTTATGTATTATTCAGGCTAATGGTGACCCTGAAATAGAAAAAAGCTTCTTATCTCTTAAAAGTTTTATGGCTGTGAGTACAAAATGCACAAAAGCCGAGCGGTGCACTCAGTGCTCTAATGCGAACTGAAAGGCGACGGATCTTAACCTATTTTAGCGTCACTTCCTTGGTAAGAATGTTGATAAGATGGGATCTGCTGCAGTTCTCTGAATTTTTCCCAGGAATAAGAAAGTTTCTTTAGATGTCTTGAGAAAAATCTTACAAAGCCGAGAGATAAAAAAAAAATCTATTCTATCACTACGACTTTTTTAGTTGCGGACTACGTGTACTATATGTAGGTGTTTTGAATTCTAATGCAGGTTTATATGGCTACAACGTCCCACCAGATAACTCATTGAGGCAGTGTTTTCCAACCAGGGCGCCTACAGCTGTTGCAAAACTACAACTCCCAGGTATAGGTTGTAGAACCATGTGCATATACTCGATGAGTCCCGGCTTGTCCCCAAAGATCCACTGGGGTAAATCTGGTGAGCATGGTCGTGCCCTTGGCAAATTTGATCGAGATATAGCTTCAGGGCTGGAGGAGGAAGAAAAGCCCGCCTCTGGCGGGGTACTCACTGCAGACTCCTCTGATGGGATCTCGGCCCACGAGCCCAAGTTCTGTGGTGAGGGGACAGTCTCACCGGCGATGCACCTCCAGGTGTCCCTGCGCTCACCGCTGGAGGTGTCTCTGGCCAATCGTCGTCATCATCAGGCAGTGGGGGAAGATTGCAGGCCCCCTCTACGTCTAATGACAACCGCTGCAGACGGTCAGCAAATTTTTGGAAAAGTCGGGCTGCGACTGCCACAACTTTCCGCTGTTCACGCGCCATTTTGCCATCTTCTCCACATGGAATGCTGCTCTCCGCCATGTCTGTACTCTCCGGCTCCCTGTGCAGACTTAAGAGGTTGCTGTGCCTGGTGTCCTTTATAGTGGGCTTCCCCAAAATGGCGGCCGGCAGGAAGGACGTCATCAGTGCAGCCCCGACTTCCGGTCCTTCCAGAGATGACTCCTGTATTTGAGGGGTTAATTTAACCCCTGTCACTCGTGACACCAGGGTGAGGGTTAATACGCTGAGGTAAATCTTTGGCCTATCGCCACGCTTCCCAGAAACGATAGGTGCGTGCTTAAATTAATGAAGGTCCACAATAGGGATGAACTTGAACTTGCATAAACTTTACTGAAGAACTTGCGGTACATCCAATTAACAGCAACAGTCTTAGTAATACAGTATCTATACAGTTCAGCAATGATTGACAGATGCTGCGGACCATTGACTTATCCAAGGATTAATAGAATTAGGATTTGTGCAGAGATCCGTCCGGATTTAGGGGTCTGTTTAGGTCCGGTGATCTTGCGAAGTTAACAGGGATTGAGATAACTCAGTTTTGTATGAATGGCCATTGCCGCAAGGCTTGGGCCTAGTCACTGCGGAAGATAGCTGCGCAGATCCGTCCTCATCAGCAGCGCAGGAACAAGAGAGCGATTAATGGCTGCCGCTCCCTTATATGGGCAGGGCCGTTTTGGATTGGTCCGTGTCAGCTGTCACTCACCGTTACAAGGCATGGAGGGTGAACACGTCACTAGGACCTCCTAAGATCCTAAAGCAAAACCATAGAGTTTTCCACCTCATCACATGACCCGCAGGTCCTGTTAAGCTACAAACAGGTAGACAATTCAATATATACACTTTTTATACTTATAACTGTATAAATATCAGATAGAACTACTATACATTTAGTGGCTAAGTGAGAGGTGACAAGGGGAAGACTAGAAAAGAAGGACCCTGACATCCTAGGGACTCTGGTTGTGGGGACCTCTACTTAGGTAACATATAAAATACGGTACCGGGACACCACAGCAGCATATGGAAACCATATAGTGGCTGAATGACACAGCCTGGAGGTGGCGGCACAATGAGGAGAACATATAGTGGCTGAATGACACAGCGTGGAGGTGGAGGCAGCATGAGGAGACCAAATAGTGGCTGAATGGCACAGTCTGGAGTTGGCGGCAGCATAAGGAGAACATATAGTTGCTGAATGGCACAGCCTGGAGTTGGCGGCAGCATGAGGAGAACATATAGTGGCTGAATGACACCGCTTGGAGTTAGCTGCAGCATGAGGAGAACATATAGTGGCTGAATGACACAGCCTGGAGGTGGCGGCAGCATGAGGAGACGATATAGAGACTGAATGGCACATCCTGGTGGTAGTGGCAGCATGCGGAGAGCATAAAATGGCAGAATGAGACAGCCTGGAGGTGGCAGCAGTAGCAACAGGAGTCCTGAAAGTGACCTGGTGACAGAGTGGTGCAGTGGGTGGCAATACTAGTACACGGTGATGAAGATGGGTGAAAAAAGGTCTGATGTGGAAGAATGTTTGTTACTGGGGAGCAGCATCCTAAATCTGTCTGGCTCTATCCATATTTGTGAAGTGTTGGTGTGGCACCATGGTCAATCTACTCTGATGCATCAGGAAATCCTGGCTGATCCATGCCGGATTCATTTTCACAAAGGTCAGTCTTTCCACATTTTTTGTGGAAAGATGAGTTCTCCGTAGGGGGACATTAGCCCCCGCCGCACTTAACAACCGCTCTGATTGCACACTGCTGGCTGGGCAGGAGAGCTTTTCCAGGACAAACTGCTAGTTGCAGCCACAAATCAAGTTTGGCTGCCCAGAAGTCCAGCAGATCTGCCACATTGGGTCTGGTTCCTCTGTCTCACCTTCCTAATAACCCTCTAGCTCCTCTGGCGGCTCCTGCTCCTCCTCTCCTGTCAGATTACAAGAAAAACCACCAATTTCGCAAAATCTAACCTGTGCCCCACTGTGCCCCTCCCCCTCCTCCTCCTCCAGTTCAGCCCCCACAGGGCTCATATGGCCATGAGATGTAGGCGCCACATCTCCAGTGCCCTGACCAGCCATAATTTCCATCACGTGTTGTAGGAAATGAACCAGTGGAATGATGTCGTTCATCCCGTAATCTTGGCGACTAATAATGTTGCTTCCTCAAAGAGCCTGAGCAAACGGCAGGTGTCACGTATGAGCTGCCACTAATTGACATTGAAGTTATACAGGGGAGTACCCTTATCAGCTTGGATCATAAAGAAATTGGTGATGGCTTTTCTCTGTTTGTATAGTCGGTCCAACATATGGAGGGAGGAATTCCAATGTGTGGCAATGTTGCAAATCAGACTATGTTGGGTGGATACTGTTCTGACGCTGCTGCTCAAGGAGGATGTGCTTTGCGGTGTACGAGTGGCTGAAGTGCCTGCAAAGTTTCCAAGTTACACCTCTGCATTCGCCATTATCATTTGGAGAGCGCCCACCCCAGGAAATGTATTGAGTGTTGATGCACTCAACATAGTGTATGTATCCGATACACTTGCCTGTATTACACCCACCCGATGCTGAGAAGTGATGGGTAGGTGCAAGGACCTCCACAATGTGTTGTGCAGGTACATCTGTAAATTGCAGTGTGTCCCTGTTTTCAAATTCTCATAGTTCTGCTGGCTCCTTTTGTTGTTCCATTACCATTTCTGTATATCACACTTATATTGGAAGAAATAATAAGATCTATTTGCTTCTAATCTGTCCAATATCCCTCAACACTATCTCCTAATAGTTATCATTGGTAAATCTTGCCAACTCAGTGTGATCCACACATCATCATTCCTATTTTTTTCTTTTTTTTTTTTTTTTACCTTTTTCTTTACTTTGTTTTGTCAGTTACATTATTAAATTCCCACAGTATGTGGCAGCTTGTAGACAGCTAGAAAAAGGTTATTAGCAAGTTTACGGTTGGCCACAATAGAATATCTAACAATAAAATTGCATTCTAATACAAATCAATTACATTGTACACTTAATTTAATTCTCCAAATGATTATTAATTTCACAAATGTGTACAAGCTTTAAGCAGAAAATATTAGACTTCATGATTATGTGCTTAATTCTGCTACAACTAATTAACTTAAATTCATTGTTTTGCAAAATTAATTAATCCTTGTGCTTGTTCCTATTTCTTTTTTTATTAAGACAATGTAGGAATTGTGGGATTCACTACTCAGAACACAAAATTTTTATAGTAACCTAACAGCAAACATAATCTTTTGCCCCTATCCCAACAACCTTTTTATTCTGTATTTCCACTAGCAACATATTATGCTTGTCCCCTGATGAAGCAAATAAAGAAATTTGCAGAAACATGTTGAGACAGTTTAGTTGTAAATATACTCTGTACTAGTTACAGGAGGTGTTTATAATGATGGTGTGATTAGGCTTACAGCAGAAATGTGTAGGGACAGAGTGGTCTGGACAGCCTTTTCAAGTACTCCGATTGAAGGGTCAGGAGGGAGGGAAAGAAATTGTTCCATCCATTCATTTTAAGTTTTTTTTAATAAAGCCCAACCTGCAAGAATAAATGCCTTAAAGTAAGCAAAACCTACAGCCTTATTTAAAATCTACCTCTATGAATCTTTATGCTGTGATATAATTGTTGTACGTTAAGGTCTGCCTCCAAAGATTCTGGTCTGCACCATCCTCAGGTCCAGCATGTCAGGGCAATGCACAAGTTCTATGAACAAGTTGTTTTAAGCAGAAAAGGGCTTGTGTATGGAATTTGCTGGGCATTGTACAGCTGGCAACCGTACCACCCAGCATGGACTGCATGCCCCCACACTGGACCTGAAGATAGTATGGGCCAGACACTTTGGAGGTACACGTAATGTGGGTACTTAGTATTCTCTGCACCAACACAGAATGTTAATGATATACCGTATATGCTCGAGTATACGCCGACCCGAATATAAGCCGAGGCCCATAATTTCACCCCAAAAACCCAGAAAAAGTTATTGACTCGACTATAAGCCTAGGGAGGGAAATACATCACCCCCCTTGTCATCATCCAGACCCCCGTCATTAACACCCCCCGTCATCATCCCCCTGTCATCATCCCTCCCCCCCTTTCATCATCACCGCCTGTCAATCCCTTCAATCAGTGGTCTTCAACCTGTGGACCTCCAAATGTTGCAAAAATACAACTCCCAGCATGCCCAGACAGCCATCGTCAAGGCAACGTCACTAGTCCAGGGCTGGGCCCGGAGCTGAGAGGAGGGCCTCCCGGTGAAAATGGACAGCCCAGAACGACCAACCCTCCCCACCGAACGGTCCCTGCAGCATAGATGGCCTGGACCAGCTCACACTTCCTTCCCACCGAGGGGAGGTGAGTAGAAAACTAAAGGGCGGGGGGGGGGGGGGTCTGGATAATGACGAAGGCCCGGCAGTGGTCTTCAACCTGCGGGAGTAGTTTTGCAACATCTGGAGGTCCGCAGGTTGAAGACCACTGAGAAGGGATTGACAGGCGGAGAGTTTACTCGAGTATAAGCCGAGGGGGGCCTTTTCAGCACAAAAAATCATGCTGAAAAACTCGGCTTATACTCGAGTATATATGGTATATCCCCCTAAGAGTTGATCAACTAGCATTGTATGCAATTGTGTATTGGTGCCACCCCAATGATTGGTCTATTATTGATAGTTTCCATAAGGATTATAGTAAACTACTCTGAAGCCTCATGATGAGAAAAAATAGGTAGATATTAAAAACTCTACATTTTTATTACAAACTCTTAAAAATACTTCCAGACGGATAAATAGAGAAAAAAATGCAACGATAAAAGCACAAACTTGGGAGCCGGATATCTACCTATTTTTTTCTAATTTAGAATACCATTCCTAAAGACCCGGCTTTACTGCAGGAGTCCGTGTTTCCAATTGAGATGTGTGATGCTGCATGGATGTCCACACATGTGGTGAGCTGCCTACACTGAATTTATTTTTCGCAATTGTGAAGGCTTATAACCTTTAAAGTTTACCTGGCATTTCAGGTTAAGCTTCCCTGTGTGTGGACAAGAAAAGCAGAACTGTTTCTGGCCATTCTCAAGGGTGCCACTATCAAGGGGGGTGCCAGGGGCGGACTGACCCGCCACCACTGCTGAGGTCCGGGATCCACAGCAGACAGCGCTACATTCTCCTGTATGCGTGATACAGGAGAAGGCGTCCCCTCTGTGTGAGCCACATCTGCAGCTTACACAGAGGAGACGTGACCTCCGCCCCCAAGCAGTACGCAGTACTGGCGCCGATGACGTCACTCATCGGCGCCTGTACTGTGGAGGGGATAAGACGCGGCCCCTGCTGCTGAGGAGATCGCTGCGTGGGATATCAGGTGAGCATCCTTTTTTTTTTTTAACCCTGCCTATACCTGTAGGGGGGGGGGGGCTCTGCATATACTTATAGGAGAGGGGGGGGGAGAGGGGGAGCTCTGCATATACTGTACCTATAGGGAAGGGGGGAGAGGGGGGGGGGGTGCTCTGCATATACTGTACATATAGGGAAGGGGGAGGGGGGGTGCTCTGCATATACTGTACCTATAGGGAAGGGGGGAGAGGGGGGGTGCTCTGCATATACTGTACCTATAGGGAAGGGAGTAAGAGGGGGGAGGGGGGGTGCTCTGCATATACTGTACCTATAGGGAAGGGGGGAGAGGGGGGGTCTCTGCATATACTGTACCTATAGGGAAGGGGGGAGAGGGGCTCTGCATATACTGTACCTATAGGGAAGGGGGGAGAGGGGGGGTCTGCATATATTGTACCTATAGGGAAGGGAGGGAAAGGGGCTCTGCATATACTGTACCTATAGGGAAGGGGGGGAGGGGGGCTCTGCATATACTGTACCTATAGGGAAGGGGGGAGAGGGGGGGCTCTGCATAAACTGTACCTATTGGAAAGGGGGGGGAGGGGGGGCTCTGCATATACTGTACCTATAGGGAAGGGGGGGCTCTGCATATACTGTACCTATAGAGAAGGGGGAGAGGGGGGGTTCTGCATATACTGTGCCTATAGGGAAGGGGGGAGAGGGGGGCTCTGCATATACTGTATCTATAAGGAAGGGGGAGGGGGGCTCTGCATAAACTGTACCTATTGGAAAGGGGGGGAGAGGGGGGGCTCTGCATATACTGTACCTATAGGGAAGGGGGGGCTCTGCATATACTGTACCTATAGAGAAGGGGGAGAGGGGGGGTTCTGCATATACTGTACCTATAGGGAAGGGGGGAGAGGGGGGTGCTCTGCATATACTGTACCTATAGGGAAGGGGGGGAGAGGGGGGTGCTCTGCATATACCTATGGGAAAGGGAGGGAGAGGGGGGTGTAGCTCTGCATATACCTATGGGGAAGGGGGGTGTAGCTCTGCATATACCTATGGGGAAGAGGGGGGGTGTAGCTCTGCACATACCTATGGGGAATGGGGGGTGTAGCTCTGCATATACCTATGGGGAAGAGGGGGGGGTGTAGCTCTGCACATACCTATGGGAAAGAGGGGGGTGTAGCTCTGTATATACCTATGGGAAAGAGGGGGTTACCTGGCTACCTACCTACCTGCCCTTTTACTGTGCAGGACACCAAGGAGGGCATTATTACAGTTTGTGGGCCTATAGATGGGAAGATTGTGTAGAGGAGGGGAGGGCATGGAAAAAATGAGTCTGACATGTTTTTCCTGCAGATGTTAAGAGATCCACATGGTGGTCTTATCTGGACGGAGAAGAAAAGGAAAGAGGACGCCGCTAATCAGAAAAGACGTAATTGTGAGTCCCAAAATGTAACTGTACTTATATGGTATACACATCCTGTGTACAGCTGATATCTACCGCCATATGGTCCTGTATATAATACAGATCCTTTATAGTATACTGGTCTGTGTATAGTGGTTTTATACAGTATGGCGGTATTATCCAGTTATTGTGTGGTGGTATATATTTTCTCCTTGTATACCTGTATTATTGGTCATGGAAATTTACCAACGTTAAAGTGTTTCTTACATATATAAATTTTAATTTATTGTGTGTGGGATTTGGGTGGAATAGGAGCATGGCAGAAGATTGACGAGCTGCAGAGCCTAGCAGGGGCCCTTGCCTTTTTTTTGGTCCAGGGGCCCCGAGTATTGTCAGTCCACCCCTGGGGGGAGGGGAGGGAGGGGGTGTAATTAAGGGAGGGGTGTGTGGGGGGGGGGTGCCAAACAAAGGGTCCGCCCCGGGTACCAAAGGCTCTAGGTACGCCCCTGTACAAAGGTTCTTATATTGGATTGTAACAGGTGCTTTTGATGTTTTCTCATTATTGGGAATAAGATTTGAAAGCTTTATTGTCCCTTTTGACATGTCACACAGACATTTCACAGACAAAAATTTTGATCAGAGTTTCTGTGCTGAGACCCGCACCGATTGCTGGCCGGGAGAAGCATGTGGCTGTGAACTTTACTCAAACTTGTTGCAGGATAAGGAATCCAGAAACATAAAGTTGAGCCCATATCCTGCAACAAGTCAGATTGTGCAGTGAGTCAGGAGTGAATCAATAAGCTGCATATTTCTCCCTGCTCTATCTAGAGATCAATGAGGGCCTCAGCACCGAGTCCCCCGACCGATCAAAAATTTGGATATGTTTGTGTGACTTGTCAAAGGTTTTTTAAAGTTAACATAACGCTTTAATGAACTAATAGTAAAAGTTCCATTACATGGTGCATTAAACTAGACAGATGCACAACACGCATCAGTGCTGAGAGAGACGGAAAGAGGCAGGAAGAGGTAAAGGGGAGCTCTGACCATATGATTATACCAGGCTCAGAAGCCATAGTATCTCACATAATTATATTTTATAATTATATCTTTTTAAGTGACGGCTTAAAGTGAGTCCACAGCCTGTACAACAGTGTTTAATATTGTTTCCCCTCAAAATAACTCAATACACAGTCATTAATGTCTAAACTTTTGCAACAAAACTGAGAATACCACTAAGTGGAAATGTCCAAATTGGGCCCAAAGTGTGTGGCCACCATTATTTTCCAGCACTGCCTTAACCCCTTAAGGCCCTATTTGGGCCTTAAGGACGCAGACAATTTAATTTTTACGTTTTCATTTTTTCCTCCTCGCCTTCAAAAAATCATAGCTCTTTTATATTTTCATCCACAGACTAGTATGAAGGCTTGTTTTTTGCGCGACCAGTTGTCCGTTGTATTGCCCTCACTCATTTTACCATAAAATGTATGGCGCAACCAAAAAAATATTATTTGTGTGAGGAAATTAAAAAGAAAACAGCAATTTTGCTAATTTTGGAAGGTTTCATTTTCACGCTGTACAATTTACGGTAAAAATGACATGTGCTCTTTATTCTTTGGGTCAATACGATTAAAATGATACCTATGGCTAGATACTTTTCTATTACTGTTGCGCTTAAAAAAAATCGCAAACTTTTCAACCAAATTGGTATGTTTAAAATCCCCCTATTTTGAAGACCTATAACTTTTTCATTTTTCCGTATAAGCAGCGGTATGAGGGCAAATTTTTTGCGCCGTGATCTGTAATTTTTATTGATACCATATTTGCTTATATAAAACTTTTAATCCATTTTTTATAAAAAAAAGAATTTGGAATAAAATGTTATAAAAAAGCAGCTATTCTGGACATTTTTTTTTTTACGTTCATGCCGTTCACAGTATGGTATCATTCACATTTTAATAGTTCAGATATTTACGCACCAAATAGTTCAGATATTTACGTACCAAATATGTATATAAAATATTTTTTTAATGCTTTGGGGGGTGAAATAGGGAAAATTGGACAATTAACATTTTTATTGGGGGAGGGGGGTTTTCACATTTTTTTTACTTTATTTTTTTACTTTTATTTTTACACTTTAATAGTCCCCATAGGGGACTATTTATAGCAATCATTCGATTGCTAATCCTGTTCAGTGCTATGTATAGGACATAGCACTGATCAGGGTTATCGTCATCTTCTGCTCTGGTCTGCGGGAAGGCAGATCAGAGCATAAGACCCCGGGAAGGCAGTGGAGCAAGGTGAGGGGACCTCCGTTTTCCGTGCTGAATGATTGGATTTCCGTGGCAGCGCTGCGGGCGATCTGATCATCCATTTTTATGACCGCGATGCTGCAGATGCCGTGATCTGTATTGATCACGGCATCTGAGGGGTTAAGGGCGGACATCCGCAGGATCGCGGGTGTCCGCCATTACGGGCGGGTCCCTGGCTGCGATCAGCAGCCTGGACCTGCCGCGCATGATCCGGGCAACTCTCCGATGATCGTGGTTATGCTTAGGACGTAAATGTATGTCCTGGTGTGTTAAGTACCACTTCACCAGGACGTACATTTACGTCATGCATTGTTAAGGGGTTAAAGAAATCTGTCACCAGTGTCACCTGCTCTAACCTGTCGGTACCGACAGATAGTGCAGGGGACATTGATGCCAACAGTACTCACCTTGTCCCATTCCGTGGCGGGGATGTGAGGGGAGAACTCACTTATAGGAGATACTGTATTTATAATGTGAGGGGTGGACTCACTTATATGGGATACTGTTTATAATGTGAGGGGTGGACTCACTTATGGGAGATACTGTATATATAATGTGAGGGGTGGACTCACTTATGGGAGATACTGTATATATAATGTGAGGGGTGGACTCACTTATGGGAGATACTGTATATATAATGTGAGGGGTGGACTCACTTATGGGAGATACTATATATATATAATGTGAGGGGTGGACTCACTTGTGAGATACGGTATATGTCCGGTGTATTCTCTGATTGCTCCTATTAGCCAAATGCAATATGCTTGTACCATTTTTGGCTAATAGTAGAGCAGATCTATGTCCATTGCCGAATAATCTGATGATAGATCCACATTTTTTCCTCTAAGTCATTTATTTATTTATTGGTCAACCCAGAGGCAAACATTTTCACACTTGAGGGATCAGTTCTACATGATACGCTGTGTAAGAGAAAACATGGCTGAACCAATGATTATGGCCTAAGAGCATAGTATTTAATATTGATCCTTTAATAATATGCATTTAGAGCTCAATTGTGCTGATACATGTCTTCGCACAGACAGGCGGAATAACAAGTTGCTGCAGAGATTAATAAAACGTAGAAGCTATAATTAAGGAGACATCTCAAGGTATTATACATCTGAACAACATTGGCCCATTAGGGATATAAATAAAGAATACAGGTTTTACTGACAATTCTCAATAAGCTTCACGATTGTCAGACGACATCAGCCGCAGCAATTTCTTCTTCCCTCTGACAATTGAATACAAATGAGGTTGTGAACTGAATAAGCAGTGGAGAGACTGCTGCACCCTGTGCTGGATGGTTTGGAATTGTATGTAAAGAGTTCTCCCATAAGGGGTTAAAACATCATCTGCAATTGATGATTCCCATTATTGATATTGGATTCCCATTCCTCTTTTCTGGAAATCTATCTATTTGTCTAATCTATTTCATATCTATCCATAAGTCTCAAATGTATCTATCTCATATCTATCTGTCTGTCTGTCTGTCTGTGTGTCTGTCTATCTATCTATCTATTTACCTCATATCTATCTATCTATCTATCTCATATTTATCTATCTATCTACCAACTTAGTAAAGAGAGGCCCTGTTGGCCCTGGTATAACAAAGTAGAAACCATGTCCTAACTATGGACTGGAAAGAATTGATACACCAGTCCAAAAAAAGAAACTAAATGACCCATAATTCACATCTACATTTAAAGAGTACCTGTCACCAAACTAAACTTTTAATATATTGTTTATTATGTAATTATAAGACACTTTGCTATTTACTTGCTTTTAAAATTCTCAACCTTTATATGTTTTTAATGTGATTGAAAAAACGCCCACTAGGTGGCTCTGTTCAGTTTCCTGCACAAGTCAAACAGTTAGTTTGGTCTCCACCTGGACTTGCAGAAGACCAAACTCAGGAAGTATTAGGGCAGGAGGGGTGTTAGGAGAAGTTAGTGAAAATAATCTGCTTAGAAAATATGGTTTGATGACAGGTACTCTTTAACGTTAGATCTGGAGTGATTGCAAAAACTATCAACAAGCATTGGCAAATTAGCAGAGAAGGTTTCCTTGATATTCCTGAGTTCCAGAACAAGCCATTAATGTCTTATAGAAAACCCCCAAGTTTGAGGGACAAGTTGGTCAAGGTCGACGTCTCTTCTAACTTTGGGAGTCGGCAAAAATACAGATAGATAAATATGAACTAGATAGATAGATAGACAGACATTGAGGCTCAAGCTTGCCTTGCACATTAACCCTCATCTAACCCGCCTTACCAGGGCCGGTTCTGCCTATAGGCATAATAGGCAGCCACCTAGAGCGCCCTCATGATGGGGGCACCACTCTGCCCACTGCAAGAATAATAATCTACATTCTTCAGCCTGCTGTAGGAGCGCAGTGCCATCTCCGAGGCCAGACAAGCAGGTCCTGACATCGCGTGCACCTCTATACATCCACCCCATGAGGAGTAGGTTTGCTACAGTGTGTCACCCCATTAAGGTAGGGTGTGTCAAAAGGGTGGAGCCAATGGGTGGGGTCAAGGGGCGGCAAAATTAGCTTTCGCTTAGGGTGGCTAAAATCCTTGCACCAGCCCTACGCCTGATTAATGACTCCATGACACACAACCCATCTTTAAATACTCATATATGTCCTATACAAATCTATTATCCCAGAATATGAAGGAAAACAAGAATGAAGATTTACTAACAAATAAAGTGTTACTTACACCAAGCCAACCTCAAATTAAGGTTCTCCATGCACTCAGCAGTATTTTACTGCTTTATACAAACATCTACAGTAAGTAATGCAATCCTAGTGCAACCCAAAGGAACCTCCGAGCCTAAAAGCTTTAAATCAATACTGTTTGGCACACAATATAATTGCATCCGAAGATTAGAATAAAAGTAAAGCCGCCGTTTGGTAATCTTAGTGTTTATCATAGGTGAACGGCTTTTATAAATTAGAATTCTAATGAAATTGCTTGCAACATTTAACAAACAATTCCAACATATTTGTCCTATTAGTGGATCTAATTATGGGAGTTTGCTTCTTCCTGCTGATTCCCTAATGTGGTTGATATTTTGGAAATTATGCTAATTCAATGGTTTTACATTTATATTAAATAACAAAAAAATTATATACTCAACCTAGCTTACACTGTGCCAGGTACTCGTATGAAGTGAGGGTAAAATTTAATTTAACATATTAAATAATGAAGGAATCCATCTGTGGAAACCCCCCATCAAATGCTCATTTAAGAATATTTATAATAGGACACCTCTGCAGAGACGTAGCTACAGTATATAGCAGTTTCATACAGGCATTGGTATTAGATCCATAGTATTATAAATGAGCTATGGTCAGTCACAGACCCACTTCCCTTATGAAGGTGGACCTACTTTTTCAATAACATCTCACATGACCTCCCCATATACATGAGCATTCGACATAGCATTGAGGGGAGTGGTAAGCCGGAGCCAGACTTCTCTGAGGCCGCTCAATCCATTCTAGAATGGTAGGGTTGGGTGGAAAAAATCCAATATGCCCAACTCCTTCTTCCAGTGGAGAGTTGGGAGGCCACCATACACCTTAGACCAGTGTTTTCCAACCAGTTTACCTCCAGCTGTTGCAAAACTACAACTCACAGTATGCATGGACAGCCTTCGGCTGTCCATGCCTGCTGGGAGTTGCAGTTGTGCAACACCACGAGGCACACTGTTGGGAAATAACTGCCTTAGACAGTCAGACAAACCCGATATACGTTGATTGGTGTAAAACAGTTTCATTCATTCTCTATGGGCCTTCCAAATAGTGTTGCTCGCGAATATTCGTAATGCAAATTTTATTCGCGAATATCGCATATTAACAAATTCTCGAATATTCGCGAATATAGCACTATATATTCGTAATTACGAATATATATATATATATATATTTTTTTTCACAGTACACATCACAGTGATCACCCCTCTCTGCTTCCAGCTAGTGTGGTGTAAAGAAGGCTCTAATACTACTGTGTGAGACTGGCGTATGCTAATTTTCACATATGTGAATTTTCGCTTATGCAAATTTTTGTATATGCTAATTTTCGCATATGTTAATTTTCGTAAACGCGAATTTTCGCATATGCGAAAATAAAACGAGAATATTACGAATATGCGAATTTAGCGAATATATGACGAATATTCGTCCATATATTCGCGAATATTCGCAAATTCTAATATGGCCTATGCCGCTCAACACTACTTCCAAATACTGCTGAGTGCTGTGCTGTCAGTTCTGTTCATTCAGGCTACAATTTTACTGTGTTCTGGGGATTGCTGGGGGTCCCAGCAGTTGAATCACAAATAATCCACAAGTTATCCCCTATCCTGTGCACAGGTATAACTAGCTGAAATGAGAATACCCCTTTAAACTCCAGACAGCACCTGCTGTCTGGGAAAAAAAAAGTTTAGGAACTCAAGATTTCCCCCACCACCTCCCCTCATCATTTGCACCAAAATTAAAGTAACCTCCCAATTGAGACTTCCCTTGCCTTTTACGTTCTGGTGGAGGCATGGCGTGTTGTGTGACATCATCTTGCACCCCCACACTTGGACACTGACACTTCCTATAGGCTGCAGGCATACAGCTGTCTGCTGTCTGGGGAAAAAAAAAGTTTGGGAACACAAGATTTCCCCCGCCACCTCCTCTCATCGTTTGCACCAAAATTAAAGTAGCCTCCTAATTGAGACTTCCCTTGCCTTTTACTTTCTGGTGGAGGTACGGCGTGTTGTGTGACATCATCTTGCACACCCACACTAGGACACTGACACTTCCTATAGGCTGCAGGCAAACAGCTGCCTGCTGCCTATAAGAGTTTAGTTATGGGGCAAGACTTATCACTCTGTTACACTTCCGTCTCTGCAGCACTCAAGCTCTGTGTTTTATAAAAGTTCTTTAATAAAAGGGTCTGTCTCATTAATTCTTAGGAAGATATGCACTGATTTATGGGGTAGCAACCTCTAGACAGAAATACTACACTAGAGATACTAAAGAGATACTACACTAGTGCAGCCTACACTAGGACAGTGGCTTCCTGCACAGCTTCCGATAGGCTGCAGGCATGCAGCTGCTTGCGGTCTATAAGAGTTTAGTGATGGGGCAAGACTCATCACTCCATTACAGATTTCAACTGTATGCACGTCTTTCTGATGCATACAGTTAGTAGAGTGCTACAGTTCTGTTCCTACAGGACTTGAGCCCTGTGTTTCATATCTGTTTTTTCTTAGGGATAGACAGTGACTTATAGGGTAGCAACCTCTAGGTGGCAGTACCGTGATAGTCCTCATGTGTGCCTACACCAGGTTACTGATATCCTACTTGGCTCCCAGCTACTATACGCACAGACATCCAGTTGCCTGCGGTCTCAGAGTTTTGTGATAGGGCAAAACTTATGACTCCATCACAGATTTCAACTGCATACACGTCTTCATGATGCCTATGCAGCTAATGGCAGTGCTCTACAATTTTGTTCCTGCAGGACTCCAACACTGTGTTTTAAAAGTGCCCTTTAATAAAGGTGTCTGTCTCATGAATTCTTAAATGGGTACTCGGGTGGAAAACTTTTTTTTTTTAAATCAACTGGTGCCAGAAAGTTAAACAGATTTGTAAGTTACTCCTATTTAAAATACTTAATCCTTACAGTACTTATTAGCGACTGTATACTACAGAGGAAATAATTTTCTTTGTGGATTTCTTTTCTGTCACGACCACAGTGCTCTCTGCTGACACCTCTGTCCATTTTAGGAACTGTCCAGAGCAGCATGTATGAGGATTTTCTCCTGCTCTGAACAGTTCCTGACATGGACAGAGGTGTCAGCAGAGAGCACTGTGGCAGTGACAGAAAAGAAATCCCAAAAGAAAAGAATTTCCTCTGTAGTATACAGCCGCTAATAAGTACTGGTAGGATTAAGAATTTTTAATAGAAGTAATTTACAAATCTGTTTAACTTTCTGGCATAAGTTGATAAAAAAAAAAAAAAAAATGAAAGTTTGCCACCGGAGTACACCTTCAATACATCCAGGGCACAGGGCGTACAGATATGCCCTGACATCCTGGGACTTAAGGACCCAGGGCGTATCTGTATGCTCGTGAGAATTCCGGTATGCTGAATTCATTCAGCAGGCATCCCGTGACAACACCTGGGGGGTCCCTGAGACCTGAATTCACACCGGCGATTTGCAGCGATTCCAGTCATACGGTTCCCATTTGACCCGATTATAAGGAATCAGAAGGTGATGGGTGGTGTACTATACACCACCAATCACCTCCTGTTGCTAGGGGGAAGTGGTGAGCACGTTACCTCCCCAGGAGAGCTGCTATTGGTTGGACGATCATCTGACCAATAGCAGCTGGCAGAGGAGGGGTTAATATCCCCTTCTCAGTCAGTGGGCAGAGCTGAGAGAAAGTGCCAGGAACCCCCTCTGTGAAGATCTGTGCCCCTCAGGGCAGAGAAAGTGACCTCCTGCCACCCTTAGTGCAGGGAGAGTGATAGTGGGGGACAGGTGGGTGTTAAAAAAAAAAATCATGGGTCACTGAGTCAATATCATCGGGGGGTGGGAGGCTTATGTTGCCTCAGGTTAGGGACGGCCATACACATCACATTCCCAGAATGATGATTCAGAGCATAAGGTTTGGGGCAGGCATCATTTTTAGTTTTTTAGTTTTGGCTATACTCTGGGTCATCATTCTGGGAACATAATTGCCATATCAGTGGTAACATTGTAATTTTAATCCCCCCCCCCCCCCCCCATAGTACACTTCAGCCATTCCTGGAAAATAAATTTGGGAACACCCGCCCATTCCAAATGTCAAATCCCCCCTATACACCTTCCCCAGGGGGGTACTGTCTGTAATAGGGTCACATGTGGGTGTTTCTTTTTGTTATTTTCCGCTGAGTACATGTAACCGTCAGCTACTGATATGCCATAGGCCTCAAATGCAAACATAGCTCCATGACTCTTGAGCCCTGTTATGTGCCCGCACAGCATTTAACAACCACATATGGAGTATTTCCATACTCGGAAGCAATGGGGTTACAACATTTTGGGGGCATATTCTCCTATCACCGTTTGTGCAAATGAAAAATTTGGGGTAACACCGGCATTTTTGTTAAAAAAAAATAAAAACATTTACTCATATTACGGGCCACTGTTCAAAACACCTGTGAGGTGTAAATACTCACTGTACCCTTTGTTATGTTCCTTGAGGGGTGTAGTTTTGAAAATGATTGCACTTAAGGGGGGGGGGGTCCCGCTGTTCTGGCACAATGGTAGCTCTGTAAATGCTCAAGGCCCCTGACCGATTCCAGCAAAATTCTCCAAAAGATGAATGGCGCTCCTTCTCTTCTGAGACCTGGTGTGCACCCGCAGAGCAGTTTACATCCAGATATGAGGTATATCCTTACTCCAAATAAATGTATTTACATTGTGGGGGACATTTTCTCCTGTTACCACTTGTGAAAATAAAAAATTTGGGGTAAACCCAGCATTTAAGTGTAAAAAATAAAAATTTTCCTTTTCATATTCCACTTTAATGAACAATTATCAAACACCTGTGGGGTGTTAAGGCTAACTGTACTGCTTGTTACGTTCCTTGAGGGGTGTAGTTCCCAAAATACTTTTTTTTGCTGTTCTGGCACCATAGGGGCTTCCTAAATGTGACATTGCCCCCCAAAAACCATTTCAGCAAAATTCTCTCTCCAAAAGCAAAATGTGGCTCTTTCTTTCCTGAGCATTGTAGTTCGCCCGCAGAGCATTTTGCGTCCACACATGGGGTATTTCCATACTCAGAATAAATGGGGTTAAAAATTTTGGGAGGAATTTTCTCCTATTACCTCTTGTAAAAATCATAAATTTGGGAAGAAAACAGCATTTTAGTGAAAAAGAAAAACACAATTTTGTATTTACACATCCGACTTCGTCAAACACCTCCGATTGCTACCCAGGAGGCTCTAGTGACCAGGTGCCCCCCCCCCAAGTGACCTATGGGCTCCTTGCACAGCCCCCTATATAAACAGAGGACGGGCTGAAATCTCTCTCTCTTTCCATGCTCTTAGTTCTTGAGGTCCAGTGCAGTCAAGTCGTCTCTGTGTATGTGTGTGTGTCCGGAGCATTGGAGGCCTCAAGCCTAAAGTCTGCAGTCACCTGTCAATTGCAAATAAGCCAAAGTCATCTAATTGTCAGTCATCAAGACAGTCAAGTCA
Source organism: Hyla sarda (assembly GCF_029499605.1). Lineage (NCBI taxonomy): Eukaryota > Metazoa > Chordata > Amphibia > Anura > Hylidae > Hyla > Hyla sarda. Next base: position 457,540,414 of record NC_079190.1, read on the forward strand.
AGTCTACTATTTAGTCACTTTGGCCTGCACCAAAAGTCTGCCTAACTACTGTAAGTCCCAGCAAACCTGCGAGGTCCCCCTGTGTCACTGGTCACCTCCTTGGGATATTGGCTGTACTGTGTAATCTGTCTACCCTCAGTAAAGCTACCGTTGTCCGTAACTTGGTGTCAGTGTCTTCATTGCCCCCGTGCCTAGCCCAGGACCAGCGGTATTACCTTCGGGGGTTAAGGCTAAACCACGCCCTGGTTTCACAACAAGAAGGGGTTAATAACATCTGCCCCTTGGGTTATAACATCTACCCTGCACCTCATACCCCGACACCACAGGGGCTTCCTAAATGTGACATGCCCCCCACAAACCATTTCAGCAAAATTCACTCTCCAAAATCCCATTGTCGCTCCTTCCCTTCTGAGCCCTCTAGTGCACCGACAGAGCACTTTACATCTACATATTTGGTATTTTCTTACTCAAGAGAAATTGTGTTACAAATTTTGGGGGGCTTTTTTTCCTTTTACCCCCTTGTAAAAATTCAAAAACCTGGTCTACAAGAACATGCTAGTGTAAAAAATGAAGATTTTGAAATTTCTCCTTCACA